>NC_133200.1:25832500-25930000 GCF_049306965.1 Danio rerio
TATTATTTTAAGTCACATCCTACAGTTAACCCTCATATAGAGAAACTTTACTCATAGAGAAATTTACTTCATTGTCAAGTAAACCAATATTAAGTGAATAAAACTATTGCGTTGTCAAGTGAAACATAATTAAGTGAATAAAACTGTAAAATGGGACTCGATTGGGACTTAATATTAACCTAATATTGTTTCACTCAAAAATACAAGTCACACAACAAAAATATTTTTTTTTATTTAAAGCTCCTATACAGTGCTTTGAAACATGCATTTTTGTTCGATGTCTGACAATTTGAACTGAAATGTAAAAACAAGGCAGGGCATATTATAGCCCCTCCCCCTTTTAAAAAACAGCCAGTAGCATTTGTTTTTATAACAGCTCTGCCAGTAAGAGAGGTTGAGCTTAAGCGTATATAACAATAGCATATTGAAGGGGGTGGGCCGGTGGGGCATGTCACATAACGGAGAGCATTTGATTGGTCAGAAAATTTGACGTCATCAAAAAAATCTTTGATCCATTTAGGCGGAAACAAACTGCAAACTTTGGATGTTTATGTCTTTGTAATGTGAATCTTGTAACTGTTTTGAAGTGCACTTGATAATAGATATCCTTAAGACTAACATACTGATGCTAACATCTAAATACGTGTATTTTGATTGGATGGGGACTTTAATGCTGAACTGTGGCAGTTAAGTTTAAGGCTACAAGGAACACGGCACTTTCAGAGTAATTCACAGTCCCTCAGCTACAAAAGTTCTTCTCTGTCATCTGCCAACCAGCCCCACATCTGGAAGTCTTTAAGACGTACTTCTCTTTGCCAACTAAGTCACTCCCATTTTCTCCAACACGCACTCCATTCCCCTCTTTTCTATTTACATTAGTCCTTCTTTCCTGGAGCCATTTCTGTGAACGCACATGCTTTTAACAAGGCGCCCACTGTACCAGCTTGCCATTTAAAATCCAATGAACATAAAAAAGTCAGGGGGCGGATTAAATGTATAGTTTGCTCTTGCAGAGATTAGTATTCAGAATTTAGTATTTAGTGTCTAATTAAAGGGATAGTTCACCCCAAAATTAAAATGTACTCACTGTTTACTTCCCTTTCACTTGTTTAAAAAAACATTTGAGGTTGATTTTTTTACACAAATTAAGATTTAAAAAAAAAATCTGAAAGCTATTAACATCCATAGTAAAAAAAAACAAAAACGGAGTAAGCAAGGAAGCAAGTAGTTACAGGATTTCAGTTTTCTTTAAAATATCGCATCATAGGATGTCTATTTATGTCTTTGCGTTAACTTAACACGTAAATCACTCGTGCTTGATGCTTCTTCCGGTCTGGTGTGAATACAGCATAAGAGTTTTACAAAGAAACACTATCATTTTACAGACTTTTTCAAGATTAGTACAATCAAATACATTCAGTAAAGTTACACACTAAGAGCTTTACTAAGAAACACTGAGACTTTTCAGAGATTATTATGATTGAACACCATCAATAAAGTGACTGCACTAAAAGTTCAAGAGAAATCAATGTTATTTAACAGAATTTTACTTAAATCATTACGATTAAACACTTTTAATAAAATGTCAAGACATGCTCAAGGTTGTAAGTGAACAGTTTTATTTTAAATAAAAAAAGTCTCGAAACAACTTTAAAATTACAAGAATAAAAAAATGGTAATAATGGTCATATAATATAGCAAGGTGCACAAGCAATTACAATTTAGTACCTTAATTTTACATCATTTTAAATGTACCAAAAAAAGGAAATAATATGACAATTTTATCGTATAAAACAGACAAATTGCTGTAATTTGTCATTAATTGTATAATACATAAAATAACAGTCAAGCTGTTACTATTTACAGATATTGTTTGTAATATTTACAGAGTTTTGAATGTAATTTAAAATAACAGAAAAAAATATGTATAACTTAATTCATTTTTACTGTATAAAAACAAAAATGTCTGTAATTTGTCTTTTAAAATAAAGTATCTAAAATGAAAGTCAAACTGTTCATTTGTTTGTCATTTTATTGAGTTTTGAATATAATTTAAAATGACAAAAAGTTACTGTAAAAAAATATTTTCTGAGATATATTCTGTAAAATTAGATTTTCTTTGAAGTGTAGGACTTTTAACTATCCTTTTAAAGGGGAAGTACTATGCTTCTTTTTCAATATGTAAAATATGCTCTGATATTCCTGAGCTTCGAGTGTGTATTTGAATTTTTAGCTCAAAATACCTAATAATTGTTTTTCCATAACTCTTTGAAACCGCCCCATTTTAGTTGTGCTGTTTTGGTGACTGTCGCTTTAAGTGCAAATGAAGTTGTGCTCCCAACCCTCTTTACAAAAGAGGGTGGGCCTACAAATGCCTATGTATTCATAACATAACTAACAACATCTCTGTGAAAAACTGAAAATGGCAAAAGAAGTGGCTCAGTTGAAGGTCGTCTATGGAGAATTCATTGTTCATTTGTGCATCCGAAAACTCTCGTAAAACATTTTCAATACCTCTTAGTCACTGACGTTGTCTTCGGGAGACAACAAAAACTAATGGCGGACGGCTGCTTCTCATTCAGGCCTATAAACGCTGAGTAATTGGCAATAATGGGCATTTCCGATGACATATACAAAGGGAGAATGTCAATCAAAGTGTTTCTACAGTTTAATGAACTGTGATAATAAAAAATACTGTTTAACATCAAAGACTGGCTATATTCACACTCTGTGCTTAAACCCCTTATAAAAATTATTTTAGGTCCCTTTTAAGTGATTTATGGAGAAATCATCTTCATATTCTTCATAGTACTCCTGAGCTAGTGCAAAGATGTACTTTCTCAAAGTCACTTCTCACTGTTGAGAACATCTGTGAACCCAACCCAGAGCAGGACGTGAACTTTGCCCCTTGTCATTTGCGGCAAAACAAGGCTCAGGACTGTACTGGAATTTCTGGCACTGCTTTCTGGCTTCACTGATGGAAACATCTCAGAAATAGAGTTTCATTTCTGAATATGAAATCTGCAGTCCGGTCAACTTGTGTCTTCTGGAGGTTATTTTTACAGTTTGCGGATTTAGGACGACAGTAACAAGGAAAACACCATCTTGCATGGTCACTGACACTGTTTATACACAATTCCAGCCAAAACCATGGCCCAGATGGTCTGCCTTCTCTATTAGCAACTAAAAACAGCACACTTATGTATGATTTTAGCAATGCAACAAAGCTTCTTAAAGGGATTATTTACCTCCCTCCTCCATTTACTTACCCTCAAGTAGTTCCATGTCTTTACAGGTTTTCTTTTTCAAGAGTTCACACTTAAATAATGCTCGACTATGATAGCAGGTTTGGCATGCTGTCCCAGGAGAGAATCCTGAACTCGGAGATAGATGAGCCCAAGGTACCCACCTGGTCAATGAGCATTAGGCAGGATATGAGGTTAGGTATTTCTTAAGAGCCCTAATTGGTTCTATTTGGTTCAGTGTGTATGTGTTAAGGGACTGTTATTACAATTCGCTTATGTACATGCTATTAGATTGTGGATGGAACCCGGAGCACCCGGGGAAAACCCATGTGAACAAGGGGAGAACATGTAAACTCCGCGCAGAGAGTACCGACTGGCTCAATTTGAACTTGAACCTTTTGTACCGCTGTGAGGCACCAGCGTCGGCCACTAAGCCGCAGTGTCACTCGATCATAGAATTGACGAGGAGGGAGAAGGGAAAGGTAGAAAGTGGTTTTCCAAAAGTGTAGATAGGTAATGAAGTTTAGGCAGGACATTTATAGTAGTTTTGGAATGATCTGATTGGCTAGCTGATGATTAGCGATAAGGCTCAACTCGAGTCGATTACATCATGTGCACCTCTTGAAATTAGTTTGTGAAACTTCATTTATGTTGAACATAAAATAAGATATTTGGAAAAAAAAAAGGAAACTAGTAACCATTGACTTTCGTAGGAGGAAAAACATTCAATACACTTAATAAATTATGTTTGTTGTTGTTTGATCAAACTACTTAATTAAAACAGGCTGAAACAACACAATTCTTGAGTTTTTTGTGACAGCTTAAAAAGTTTACTTAACTCCTTCATGTCATTTCAACACAAATCAATTAAGTGGAACCGAGCATGTTTTACATTGTTGTTACAGGTAACACTGGGCGATTAATCGAAAAGTAATCAAAATCAACATTCAGAACCTATAATCGATAAAGATTTTCTAGATAATTTTTTTCAATTACTTTCTCTAACGTGTGTGCAGAGTCACGTGACCCTGCTTTGTTAAGATGTAAATTTGTTAAGATTTAATGTTGAATGCACGAATATGGCATCATTGAATGAAGGCATCATTTCTATTACAATAAATTATTATTTACATTAAAATATTTGTGTACAGAGGATTTAAGAAATGCACTTAAAAATATTTTATTTAAATATTTAATATTTAAAATATAATTTACAGGATAGAGTTATTTTATTTAGAAGAGATACTTATTATATACTTTTGAAAACATTAAAAATTATTAATTTAATTTTTAAAAGTGCAAGTTATTTGTTTTCACTTTTTTAAAAAGAAAAATGTGATGTTTTAATCAATGTGTTTTAATTTCAGTTGCTCAACACTGATGTTCAATAAATAATCATAGATTGTAGATAGTGTGTGTTTCCTTCAATTATTTTAAAATTAATTAATGCACCCATCATTCAGAAATTTCTCAGTTGTAATATGTGAGCACATTTACTGTACAAAATCTGTCAGTGAACTGTGAGGGCAAAAAATAAAATAAACAAATAAAATTATCGCTCAGTAACTGTAATCGAGTTAAAATGTTCAAGTACCTGAGATTTTGATTTTAAGGCAAATTGCCCAGCCCTAGTTACAGGTTTCCAACACTTTTAAAAATTAATTTTGTGTTCAACAGAAGGAAAAAAATGTGGAGTAAGAGAATGATGTCAGAATTTTCCGTTTTTGGTGACCTTAACCTTTAAAATAGTTGTTATTTTGCATATATATTGCCCTCAATTGCTGTTTAGACTAAATAGTATATGACAAGGTATATAACATTTCAGTGTTTTCTAGGTTGGCAGCTTATTTGGTTTAGCAACAGAGCATTTGAATATCCTGTTTGCCTAGTGAAGTAATATTTGCATAAAGAGTGGATTCGCTAATCAGCATAAGCTAGGAAAACATCAGTTTAATAATAGCAAACGCTTGAGTAATCGCACATTTTTAAGATACAAAAAAATACGGGCTGTACCAAGTGTTTCTATTTTGCAATTGGAGGTTGTTTATGGAATCACGAGATTTAGTATGGGACTTAATCCTGTGAAAGTACTGGAGGATTGTAGGAGAAAAAGGCGGTCAGCACGTGGCATTTTGTTATGGTGCTCACTGCTCCTGCTTCTGTCTGATCCAGCCATGGAGTCTCAGTCCTCTGCCTGTCACCATGACAAGGCTGACCCTTAGACAGGAAATTAGGGCACAATGGCTAACAATGACATGTGCTAGGGTTTAATATTGGGATGAATTATAGTGGAAAATGCAATCTTTCATTTTTCAACAGTGGAAAGGGTTAAATGAATGAACAGTTCTTGCAAAGTGTGAGAAATTCTTTCATGTGGAGCATGCACATTTCTTTGTCAGAGGACGGCTACAGAAATAGCTGTTGTGGTGACAAAAATAATCTTCAAAGTTTTTTTTTTTTTCCCCCAACAACAGCTTTACCATATTTATTTAATTTAATTCCGGCTGGAACCTGGAGATTATCATCACACATCGAACTAATTAAATCCATTATTATTTATTGAACAAAGACAAAAACTGAAGATTTTGTGATTATTGTGTGCCATATGTCATGTGCATATGGTAAATAATATGTCCGTGTGCTTACACCATCACTTTGTTATTTATCGTTTTGGCTTAGAGCGATGACATATGTCGTGATAATTATAAATGAAATAATACATATTTGAGGGTTTGTTTCCCTCATTGACAATGATACAATTAAACTCTGTCTATCTCTGTGCTTGCTTTCAAAAGCAGCTGGTATGATTGATTTTAACATTCCCATAGTATTTAATTGTTCTTCATAAGAGTTCTCACATTAAACGGAGATAGCCTGTCTTTTATAGATATGCATGGCTTCTGTGTTGTTTGAATTGTGTCTGTAATACGATCATTTTTAACACATATAAATAAAACAAGTTAAACTACTGCATTTGTTTTATTAAAGGTCCAGTGAAGTGCATTTTTATGCGATGTTTGACAATCTCAACTGAAACATGAAGAGAGGGTGGGACGCTGCAAATGAGAAGCATATAGACAGCGGCGGGGTAGGGTTGTCACGATATTGCAATTAGGTACCAAACGGTATTGAAATTTTAACGTCCGTTTTCCGCTAACATTTGTGCACTGTTGAGCATGTTCTTAAACACTGCTGATTTGCATTGTGTTCGTGTACTCAACAGAAATGATTGTGATTGGCCGTGAAGTTCATCAGTTCTCACCGCTGTTTACTGAGTGTAACCACAGATACAGGGACACGGGAGCAATTCAAAGTCAAGTCGATCAGCTGGTTTGTCTATACGTTGATATACTAGTGATCCTCTGATGAACCGTGGCTTTAAAACGCTAAATTGTCCCTGTATTTGTGATTACACGCAGTAAACAGTAGGGGTGCAATGGTTTAATCTACTCACAGTTCGGTATGTATCACGTTTTTAGGGTCACGGTTTCGGTACGGTACGGTTTGAGCTATGCCTAGAAATAAAAGTCTACAAAACAATTCAAAGGACAATAAACATATTTATTGGGTAACAAACCCCTGAAAATGCAACAGCTTCACACATATGACTGTAGATTTGCATGTTTTTGCATTAATTAAATGAAAGTAGGGCATTTTGAAAATTGTACATTCAAATAAATTGCTTAAGAAAATATGCTTTATTATTGACTCAACAGTCTCAACCAATTGACCCTTCTCTAAGCCCCGCCCTCCTTAGTTACTGTTGCTACTTCTGTCATGCTTTCGTGCCTTGCACATCTATTACAGTGTGTATGCGCCAGTGTCACACATTCCCAGGGATATAATAAGATTTTTTTTAAAGAAGAAATAAACAAATTGGAATGCAAATCAAAGTATACATAGCAGAAGTGAACAGATAGTTTTTCCCTACCCGCAAATATTAGTGTATATATAAGTATATTGATCGCAAGTGCTTAGTTTGTAATCACAACTCTATTTTGTTCTGTTGATTTGAAATTTCAAATATTCGTAGCTTGAAACAGATGGAAGTATGATTGCTATTAGTATGACTACTATGGCGAGGGCTTAAACGGAGCAATGCTCATTATATTGAGCGAAATAAAGAAAAAGACAGCAAGGGAACATAGCCTGCTTCTTATTTTATCACACAGCTTGATCCACGCTGGCATTTCTCCTCTTGGGTTTTTGGTTTTGAAAAGGGAAAAAATCCACCACCCTGTCCAATCTTTAAGGATACCGGGTGTCAGATTTGCACAATCCATATGCACAACACGTTGGCTTGTTTCCCATCACTCGAAAACTTAACAGAGCCCCTGTGCGTAGCTACGGTTACTAAGCCACGATTAATGGGTGGCAGTTTTTGGGTGTGGCTTAGCGAAGGGTCAATTATGCAGATAATAATTTCAACACAAATCTTAATAATTGAGCACTTTTATAGTATCGATTACTTCTGTTTACATTATGCTTGCATTACCAAGGCAACAAAGACATTTTTATTTATGATTTCTATATGATTTTGTTAGATGATGCGGTGGCACTGTAGGCAGTGCTGTCGCCTCACAGCAAGAAGGTCGCTGGTTCAAGCCCTGGCTGGGTCAGTTGGCGTTTCTGTGTGGAGTTTGCAGTGAGTGACGTATCTGAGTAGGAGCGTGTGAGCGCGAGACGTACCTAAGGAGCAGTGGGGGTGAGTTGCGCGCGACGTACCTGAAGAGCGATGTGGGTGAGTTGCGCGTGATATACCTGAAGAGCTAGGAGGGATGCGGTGGAGAAGGGTGTGCAACGTATTTAAGGATCAGGCAGGAAATGCACGATTTCCGGGAGATTAACATTCATTTGCGGGCATCCAGGAGTCTCTATGCATTTGCTGGATAACACCACAACTTGGGATGTCAGAATATGATTTTATTATGATTCCATTGAGGTCTATTTCTCTAACGTCCCATTCACACGAGGCTTCAGCGCCAATGCTTAACTGAAGGCGTGTCTGAAGTTTGGGCTGACGTGAGAGTTATGGCAGCGTCAGCCAATGAAATTCAGTAAGCAATAGGCCACTGTCTAGCTTGTGTATTTGCATACAGCGATCCGATTGGCTGACGCTTCCATCGACGCTTGAAAAGTTGAGCTAGTCCCAACTTCTGCAGCAAGCAATGCCTCCAAAGCGGCGCCGACGGTCTGGACATGGACCTCGATCCGCCTGTTAAGTGACCACTGATCTAGGCTAACTTTGCAACAGCAACAAAAAACGGCATTCGTTATGTTTCTGTCTGAATTTAAATTGAGTGTTTGTTGAAACACTGACGGCAATGCGCTGTGATTTGGCCTCACTTACACATTTGCACTGTATTTCCTTCACTTGCCATGCTGAAACCCACAGAAACTACACACACACACACACACACACACTGACACATGAGGAAACGTGATGTCAACAACAAATTTACAAACTAAGAGGTAATTGGACAGGTCTTCACACGTGCAATGGATGGGAAAGATAATCAGAAGCGTACAAAGGCAGAACTGCTTTGTTGCAGTTGTTTTTATTAACAAACCAATAATAGTAATGTATATTCTGAACCGCGGATCACATTTTTTTTACAGAGAACCATTCCATCCCTGCTAAACAGCAGTGAGTTTGATGACCTTCGCGGCCAATCAGATTAATTTCTGCAGTGTTAATTAGCAGGGTTTAAGAACATGCTCAACAGCATTCAAATTTTAGTAGGAAATGGAAGGTTTTTTTACATTTCAGAATCGATTGGTTCCGAATTCCAGTATCGTGACAACCCCAGGGCGGGATATGTTAAATATTAGAAAGCCTTTGATTGGTCAATATTTTAAAAATACCTTGTTTTAATTTCATGGGTCATTTAAAAGTCAGTTAAGCAAATACTGTTTTATGTTTTGGTTTTTGTTTTACCTGCATTCTGGATCTTTTCGCTGTCGTCACGATCAACTCCAAGCAAAAAAAGGAATGGTGTCAAACTGCCCAGTAGCGTTCGTTTTAAAGAGAACGGCCACCAAACGTTCCTCTGGCAACATAGTTCGCAATCTCTAGAAATGTATAGAGGGTTACATTTTCAGAATGAGCCAATGTTGCTTAAAAGCGATATAAATTTGACTACAAAGTGGATACAGGGAAATGTATAAACCAATAAAATATTTATAAAAATGCAATAAGCAATATCAGTTATAAGTTACTCATCTTAAAGTAGCCAAAGAGAATCAATACACGAGATGTCCATTTATGCCAATAAAAATTCTCCGAAGTTTGCTTTTCAGCGGGATGGCTTTAAAACAAATGTAGTTGAATAAAAGTTTAATGAAGACAAGTCAATATACAGGCAATAAAAGTCTACTGCTGCTGAGAGCTTTTTCTTTGTCTAATGCCCATGGTGCTTTCTTTTGTCTGTTCAGTGCCTTTAGAAAATTTCCCAGTATGGTCAAGCAAACACATTTTAGACACACAGCACGCACACACACACACACACACACACACACGCACGCACGCACGCACGCACACACACACACACACACACACACACACACAAACACATTCACACACATACACACACGCACACACACACACACAAGTTTCAACCAAACACGATTAAGTTATATTGACCTAATTAATTAAGTTAACTTATTTTTTTTTTTACAAATTTAAGTCAAATAAACATAAAACAATTAAGTTGTCCCCAAAAAACATAATAATTGTGTTTCCTCTCATTTTATAGTTTGAATAAGCAGGAAAAGTATTTTTTTTTTAAATGTTCATTTTCAGAAAGAATAAGATTTTATTTATTGAACCAAACAATAATCGTTGTCTCTAAAATACTTTTCAAAAAAGTTGTTTTTATATATTTTTTTATATGTAAAACATGCTCAGGCAGGAATAATCTGACGTATATTCAGCTATATAAAATAAACCAGAAATGTCTCATGCAGTAATCAGCTATAAAAATCTCTTGCCCAAAAAGGAATTTGCCCCATGGGCATAACTGTCAGACTATGAAAGACAATATCTGCCTTCATATTAAGAGCGTTTAAAAGTAGAACATATTGACACATCATTGTTTAGAATCAATGACATCGCCTGTAAGAACATCAAACATTTCACTTTAACTGAAAGCCTGTTTCAGTTGAAGTAAAAGTTGTTTACGAAAGCAGCATTCTCTCTCTTTGTGATGTTCAGTGTGATTACATCTGATTTGCATGAGAGACGTTGAGACATGTTGTCATTGTAAAGCGTAAACTCAATGTTCTAGAATCTTTTCTTTTGGTCCAAAGGAACAGCCTGTGACTGAGGACAGATTTAGCTTTATTATTGTTTAGAGACCCTGGTCGTCCTGCATTTTGGACAGGCAGGGTTGTCCAGTTGGACACAGCTCATGTATTGAGGAAGCTTGCCATAAATAAAGTCTAAATGGCTACTTTTAGGGCTTGAAGTCCAGACAGCTGGACGGTTTTAAAGGACACCCTTGTTCTGACCCTTGATGCTTGTTAGCGGTCAGTCATATGTCAGCCATATATCTCTAACATAGCAGTGTCTGTTTCTTAAATGCGTTTGTAGTTATTACAAATACAACATTCAAACAATTTGGGATATTTAGTTGGGCTTAGACTGAACATAACACGAATATAACACAAGTTAATATTACAGTTTATGTATTACTATAGTAATTGCATAATTACATGATGAAACTAACCTTAAACCTAACCCACATTTTAAACATAAGTAAATGGTAAGTACATGTAATTAGTTAATATTACCCAGTTGTTAAATCAAGCGTTAAACGGTACCACCTTAAAATAAAAAATGTAACCAAAATATTTTAACAGTCAATGCCATCGTGTCTATCAAAAGCTGAGTGATATTAAAGTGTATTAATGTAAAATAATTATCATTTAATTAATAAATGAGCATTAGATAATAAAAGATCACTTTTTGTTTTCCAAATAACACAGATATACATAAAATATCTCCATTTGTGAGGGCAGTTCTCCCTAAATTGATTCTTTGTATTTGAGAGTGAAGGCCTTTGTTCTGTGATTTATCGCTCGGCATCTTCATTGCTCTGCTAATTGGCTGGGGACAGCCATAAGGCTGGACGCTATTGCCCATGGTTGTAAAACTAAGCTGTGCTTGTGAAAGTGTGTGCTAGAAAGATGTCACATCTGTCCATTTGTACTTAATAACAACATCTGCAAGTCAAGCTTAAACTGCGGGATAAAGTCAGCATTATGACCCTACTTTGATTAACCAGGACTCATTAAAGTAAGCCTGCGCTATTTAGTGTAATGACTCTTACTCTGTGGTTTAGTGTATTTATTACAGCTCTTTGGACATAAGGAGAATTTGTTGGCATGTAGGGTGGGTGAGTTGTTTAAATAAGTCTTCCAAACAGAATCTACATTCTCTGAAATAAAGGTACAAATGTCACTGGGGTGGACTTTTTTCTAAAGGTACACATTTATATATAAAGAGTTCAAATGTGTACCTTTAACCTCCTACACTCTCAGGAATAAAGGTACAGGAGCTGTCACTAGGGTGGTACCTTTCCAAAAGGTACAATTTTGTACCTTAAAGGTCTATATTAATACCTCAAGTACCTAAAAAAATACAAAAGTGTTCCTCTTAAAGATTTTATGTAATAATATATACTTTTAAGGGACCAATATGGACCCTTTAAGTAAAAATATGTACCTTTTGAAAAAGTACCACCCCAGTGACAGCTCCCGTACCTTTATTTCTGAGAGTGTACGGCTTAGTGGCCACATACATGGACAGCACATTTTGGTCTAATGTTTTATATTTTGTTACAGACATACAGTGTCATCCTGCATTTGAAATCCCAAACACTATTTTTAGCTGTTCAAAATGGGCGAAAATATAGTTTTTACACTCCGATAGTAAAAAAAAAAAATGTATATATGCATTAAAAAAAAAACTGCCAGGAAAAAGTGTTTTATGAAAATTCTGACTACGAGTCCACATATATGGACATCATTTTTCTCTAAAAGTACTTCATATCAAAAGATGATGGTTCCGATAAGCCCAAATAGCAAAGAGAAATAAAAAATGCATGTAAAACACCTTGGGCCTTAAGAGGTTAAGGGACATATTAGCAGCAACATATGTAGGCTTTAAACTTTTATTTTGAACATGTAGAAAATAAATAAATAGAACTATTAAGCAAAGCAAACAATATAACTTAATACGCCTCCTTTTAAAAAGATGTTGCCTGCTTTCGTAGCCATATAACCTACTGAATTTCTTAAGTCGATGCAAAAAAAAAAAAAAAAAAAAAAAAAAGGATAAGGCAGGTAATCATTTTCTTTTGTAAAATTCTTTAAACTTGTTACTTTTATTTGCAACATTCATATGTACCAAAAACATTAAGGACAAATAAATATATATTTTTTGTTAGTTGTATTTTTATTTCAAATTTCAATTCAAGTATACTTACAGTAAGTAGCATAACTCAATTTTACATAAAACAAACTGTGGGATTTTGGTAAACTCACACATAATCACTTAAATGTTATTTAGAGATTATATTAAGCTAATAAATGTCTTTATTTTTGGATTATTTACAAACCTACTAAATTCTTTTGTTTAGACCTTTATTTATGAAAGTGAAGAAGGCCATGGGGGTTGTATAATGGATAATAAAAAAAATAGCAATTTATTTTTAAATCACTTGAGGTTAGAATGCTTTGCAGGACAGCTTCAGACGAATGGCTTAAGCAGGTTGAAAATAGTTTGCCAGTACCTGTTGTACTAGCACGTCATAAATAAGCAGCCAGACAAGACCACACAAAGGCTCTTTGGTTCCCTGTCGAAAGCATGAGAGAAAGTGACCAGTTCATTCCCAGATAAATATTGAGTTGATAAGAACTTGTTGAATAATGTCAACGAGGGCAAGTGGTCAGATGTTGTTGGATGTCAGTAACTGAATTTTGCATGCATTTGTTTGTCTCATTTGACATTTGATGATCCTTTTGTGAATGCTAGAATTGTAGTAGCCCAATAGTTTATGTAGATTTACTCCACCAAAAATTACATCAAGAACTGAGCGGTTTGAGAACATTTGGGATTTGCCCTTCATTGTTAGGTTTCTTAACTGCTGTAGGTCATCAGATGTTTCGTTCAGACCTAGTGGAGTAAAGCGGAGCTGCTAAGCCTCATCTTCTATCCAAATTTGCATCCTAAAATCTATGGCTGTTTCTCAATATGCAAAATTAAGCAATCTTGTGTTTTCGTGGAACGTCATTATCAACTGCCAAAGTTCACTTCCCAAAACTTAAAACCACAAGAACAGAGGATGCGTAAAAGTTCCAGGATGTGTTCCTAATATCGAGAATGCATCAATGTAGACTCTTTGTGTGGTAAAACTTTATTTTGATGGTCCACTTGAGTATTAGTAAACTGTCTGCTTAATATCTGCTAATTCTGCTACTTCAAAAGACATTTAACTGACTATAAGAGACTGTGCAAGTACATGTCAACTAACCATAACCATAACCCCAACCCTAACCTTAACCTAACAGTCTACTTATAATCTATTGAGAATTAGTTGGCATGCAGATGCAATGTAACTTAAATTCAATCATCAAAATAAAGTGTGACCCTTTGTGTTCTTGAAATTGAGAATAAGCCTACATGAAGCCAGAATTTGTGATGTTTTCAATGCTTTTTTACTAAGGCACATTGTTATTCTTTAGTTGAATAATAAACTGATAATCCACTGAAAAATAATTATTTTGGTAATCTTTAATCAAGGTTTGACTATTTACCGCAGTGTTTAGAGTGGTGTTATCTCTGTTGATGTCAGTTGGACGGCTTTAACCAAAAGCCTTTCTTATTTTGCCATGAGGGAATAATGCAGAAAGAAAGCTCCGCCCCAATTCAATATTCCATTTCAGCTGGAGATACATAAACATTCTGAAAATAAAGTCTCTGCAACTTCCAGTTCACACTGACTTTAAACTTCAATTATGCTTAAATGCTAACAACATGCTACACGATTTGCAGTGATAAGAAATTTGGTTGTTTACACCAGACGAAACACGACAGAAATATAAATACAGCCATTCAGAAGCACAGAATATTGCACTTACTGCACTCCAACCTAATGGTAAGGTTTATAATCTAATTAATACATATTAAACCTCTTTAACATCATTAAATGTACATGTTGAATCACTGATTCGTATTGGCTTGCACTGAGTCACAGTTGTAAAGTTTAATTTCAAACAGTTTATTTTAATTTTAAGATCTGGGCTGGACTATTTGCTACTGCTTTTAGTAGTAACATGGCATTCAAATAAACGTCATTAGCATTTAACACTGAATAAAGTACTTGAGGTGTACCTGAGGTAATCATTGTCAGTTTATTCTGTTGTTCAGTTGCAAGAAATAAAAACCATTTCTAAAATATATATTTCAGGTGTTGGTTAGAAAAAAAATCCTTTTAGTATGGAAAATATTCCTTCTATCTCATGCTGTTACTTTTATCACTTTATGCTTTTTATAAATTAACTATAAATTTTAGTCAATCTGGCAACCTGCGCTTGCGTGTGTTTTGAATCAGGAGTGCAATACCTAGTTCAACCGCTAGTTAAATACCTCACCTTTAAACTGAAGAACATTAACAGTGGTTTCTTTTACTTTTAAGGGTCTCTTCTTAGTATTGAAAAAAAATCAAACAATATTTGGCTAATTCCATCTTAAGCACCGGTAAACTTTATAAGAGCATCTGGTTTTCACATTTTCATCTGAAATACAATTAAATTTTGGGGTTCTGTAAACTCACTGGGTACATAGTAGTTTTCTAAGATTATCACCCTTCAAAACGAAGACAGACTTGGCTCGCCTTCCATAACCTGAAAAGTGTGTCCAAGCCCTTCTCTCAGTCATCTTTGGAAGCCCTTTTAGACCTCAGCAAGGTTCTTGCCAAACAGAGTTGATGGAGTAACCACAAAGGGCTTATAGCGTTATACTGAAACTCGTGGGAAAATGGAGAAAATCATTTTCAGAGATTCTTGGGAAAGACAAGGGAAGAAAAAGGAACTATTCAACAACGTGACAAGAAAAGATTCACTGCTGATTTTCCAGATGAAGCGCAAGATTCCTAATTTTTTTTATTAATGATGCATATTTTTGGGATTATCTTACATGTGCTATTGAGTGAATGTGGAGCCTTTTTACTAACAGTGTTCCATAGATGTAAACATTACCTGCTTTATTTGAAGAACTGTGCTGGCTGTGGGAAACTGTGCTGCTGGATCACAAGTCTGGCACACTTGGTTTCCTAAAATAACAGAGAAGTGGTAATTAGCGCTTCCTGCTTTGCAAACTCTTTAAGAGGCATACATAAAGCATGAGGTTAGGGTTATGGGAACAATGGTTTATATAGGCCATATTTAGAACTGGTTTGAATATATAAGGTGATCAGATAAAAATGGCCACTAAAGACTTTTCATTTATGTGCGTAATGTATGTGCATAATTTTTTTTTTTTAAACTGAGGATTGCTAATTTTGTGACTACATGTATTTCTTAATAGGTCAGTGTTTTACACTGTAAAGTTGCAGTTCATTCAAGTTGTCTCAACACAGATCAATTAAGTTAACACAATTAAGTGCATTTAACATGAAACATTATCATGTTTTTCAAAGTTCCAAAGAACTATCATATTAGCATTAGTCAGAAACATACAGGCCCATAAACATGTTGGGCCATATCATACACCCAGCGCAATGCAGTGCAAGGTGTGACACAATTGTTGTTTGTTAGTTTCATCTTGGGGCAAGAGTCGTTTTGACGTGTTGCACCACGCTGTTTGAATAGCAAATGCACTTGCACTCATATGTGCTCCCATAGGCGTTCTGGTCTGAAAAAAGGAGGCATGTTAAGGTGCATTGCTAGCGCATTGCTATTTTGAGGAATTAAAATAGACTGTTCAATAGACCAGCTAAGAGGACGTCTAAAGTCCAGGGCAGAGCGTGTTAGTTTTGCGCCTCACTTAAACATTGCTTAGTACACAGGATGTACAGCAATATGCAAATATCTTCTCAAATGAAAAAGATTAAGGGATTAAAATATTACTAAAATTTTTATTTTCTATTCTACATTAATATAAAAACCATACGGTCATGCCTTCTTCATCTCGGGGGGCTTTTTTGGTTTATTCATGACTTTGAATTTGAATTTGCTTTTGTATAATATTATTATTAACTCAATTTTTTTGACCACACTTCGTTATTATTGTTTATTTATTTGTTTGCTGGAAATTAGAACTGAATTTAAAAATAGTTTTGAGTCAAATCTTTGCGCTTAACAAACAAAATTTGTATAGGCTAATGGATCTCTGTGCGTACAACACATTTCCCTATCCACAAGAGTGAAAGTGAAAGTAAAGAATGAGGAGGCTCTTCTCTCTTTCAAGCGCTGTAAATGGTCTGTTTAACTGTTTCCTATAGTTTTCTCGCTACAAAGTCCGCCATGTAAATAGCAAATCCGATATGGCACGACACATGACTCTTAAAGAGAATGGGAGATGAGACTCTTGATTAGTTTATTCTCAAAACACAACTATAACTCATTAGGAGAATAAGCTCAACCCTGTTAGACCATGCGCCACGGGGCAGATTTTTCCATCCAAGCCTGTTGTCTTAATATTACAATGCAGTACAAGAAATAAAATTAATCAGGATAACTTTAAATCCTATTTATCCAAATCCTTACTCCGGCCATAATGTAACAATTGCCATGTTGGTACATTTAAGGTTACAACACCTAGTCACTATGCCTAAATGGATCATTTGCATAATAGCAACTTTGAATGTACCCTTAAGGCACTACTAAGAATCTTTCAGAGGTAAATCATGTATAGACATGCCTTTAAAGCTTGTGACCCAAGGAAAAAAAACTGTTGTATGGCTGAAGTACAACTATTCCTCATTAGAATCTTTAAAATGTCTTAATTCTAAGATTAGCTTTTAGGATTTGTACCATCCTCTAATTCCCCAGCCTCTTGTCATGAAAAGATGCTGGAGCAGACTGATAATTACAGTCACAGAACGCAGTAGACCAATTGGCACACATGGCAAGAAACAAAGGCTAATGTCCCATGAGACTAAGAAACTATTTAGTATGCAGTCCACCTAAAGTTTAGCTTTTCATTCTATGCATATGTCTGCTGTTTATTTAACAACAACAGCTTAGAATTAAAGCTGCAAGCAGCGATGATAGGGACCTCGCACCCGGGCTCACCGCCGCCCGGTGGCCTCAGGATGACAGAGAACAGTGAACAATAACAATTTAAGCCGATATATATAAAAAACCTGAGAAATCCACAGATTTATGCCAAACTTCCTCCTGTCAGCAGGTGGCGCTATGACTGTGACAGTATTGTCATGTAGATGTCTTCAGGAGAAGACTTTTATCAACCATGTGAAGTTTCAGGCAGATCGGACATTGTGTGGCTGAGTTATAAGCCAAACTACCTGTTGCCAGCAGGTGGCGCTATAACTGTGACTCGATATTGGCATGTAGATGTCTTCAGGAGAGGACTTTTATCAACCCTGTGAAGTTTCAGGCAGATCAGACATTGTGTGGTTGAGTTATAAGGACTTCCTTTTTCATGGCGAAGCGTTGAGGTTTGTCATGCCACCACATACACGCCCCACTGCGAAAACTCTAGATCTTCACAATATATCATCGCTTGAGCTTTCAGATACACAACCAACCAAATTTGGTGCTGATATGAAAACATTTGTGGGATGAGTTTATTACTTTGTAAATCATGACATTTTCTGTGGTCAGCAGGTGGCGCTATAACTGTATCTGGATATCGGCAAGTAAACTTGTTCTGGTCTGGACTCTTATTAAACATTTGAATTTTGAGATCGGATAATGCATGCCTGAGTTATAATGACTTCCGGTTTTGTGGCGAATCGTTAAAGTTCGTGAGGCCGCCACGGACACGCCCATCAACAAAACCTCTAAAGCTTCGCAATTTAACATCGCCAAGGCCTTTAGATGACAAAACCCAATTTTGGTGTCGATAGCATAAAATCCCTTGGAGGAGTTCGTTAAGATACAAAGCCTGGAAATGGCAAAAATGCCACTTATTTGCCGCAGGAAGTTAAAAATATCCGACTTCCTGTTGGGTTTGAGTTATGGCTCCAAGAGACTTTTTCGTATGTTTTGGCATGTTTAAGGTGTGTGCCAATTTTCGTGCATGTGCGTGATTCGTAGATCAGGGGCTCGTCCGTTAAATTTTTATAGGTGGCGCTGTCGAGTCATTTTGCCACGCCCACTTCATTATTGTTATGAGGATGTGTTCAGGAGAGGACTTTTATCCACCATGTGAAGTTTCAGGCATATTGGGCATTGTGTGGCTGAGTTATAAGGACTTCCTGTTCCATGGCGAAGCGTTGAGGTTTGTCATGCCGCCACGGACACGCCCCTCTGCGAAAACTCTAGATCTTCACAATATATCATCGCTAGGGCTTTCAGATAACACAACCCAAATTTGGTGCTGATACAAAAAAAATTGTGGGAGGAGTTTGTTACGATGTAAAACATGTCATTTCCTGTGGCCAGCAGGTGGCGCTATAACTGTTTCTGGATATTGGCATGTAAACTTGTTCAGGTCAGGACTCTTATCAAACGTGTAAATTTTGAGGCAGATCGGATAATGCATGCCTGAGTTATAACGACTTCCTGTTTTGTGGCGAATCGTCAAAGTTTGCGAGGCCGCCACGGACACGCCCATCGACGAAAACTCTAAAGCTTCGCAATTTAACATCGCCAAGGCCTTTAGATGACAAAACCCAATTTTGGTGTCGATCGGATAAAATCCCTAGGAGGAGTTCGTTAAAATACAACGCCTGGAAATGGCAAAAACGCCACTTTTTCGTCGCAGGAAGTCAAAAATATCCAACTTCCTGTTGGGTTTGAGATATGGCTCCAAGAGACTTTTTTGTATGTTTTGGCATGTTTGAGGTGTGTGCCAATTTTCGTGCATGTGCGTGATTCGTGGATCGGGGGCTTGTCCGTTTAATTTTTCTAGGTGGCGCTGTCGAGTCATTTTGCCACGCCCACTTCCGAAGGCCATAAAAAACGTAAATTTTCGCCACTTCTGAGGCGTGTGCAAAGTTGCGTGAGTTTTCGGGCTTGTTTAGCCCCTCAAAATCGCGATTCATTGGAGAGAAGAATAATAATAATTAAAGCTGCAAGCAGCGATGATAGGGACCTCGCACCCGGGCTCACCGCCGCCCGGTGGCCTCAGGACGACAGAGAACAGCGAACAATAATATTTAAGCCGATATATATAAAGAAGCCGAGAAAATCACACATTTATGCCAAACTTCCTCCTGTCAGCAGGTGGCGCTATGACTGTGACTCAAGATTGGTATGTAGATGCCTTCAGTAGAGGAATCTTATCAACCATATGAATTTTCAGGCAGGTCGGACGTTGTTTGGCTGAGTTATAAGCCAAACTTCCTGTTGCCAGCAGGTGGCGCTTTGACTGTGTTAATGTTGAAATGTTGATGTCTTCAGAAGAGGATTTTAATCAACCATGTGAAGTTTCAGGCAGATTAGACATTGTGGGGCTGAGTTGTAAGCAAAACTACCTTCTGCCAGCAGGTGGCGCTACGACAGACTCAATGTTGTTATGTGGATGTATTCAGGAGAGGACTTTTATTCACCATGTTAAGTTTCACGCTGATCGGACATTGTGTGGTTGAGTTATAAGCCAAAATTCCTTCCGTCACTAGGTGGCGCTATGACTGACTCAATATTGGCATGTATATGTGTTCAGGAGAGGACTTTTATCAAGCATGTGAAGTTTCAGGCTGATCGGAAATTGTGTGGTTGAGTTATAAGCATTTCCTGTTCCATGGCGAAGCGTTGAGGTTTGTCATGCCACCACAGACACGCCCCTCTGCAAAACCTCTAGATCTTCACAATATATCATCGCTAAAGCTTTCAGATGACACCACCCAAATTTGGTGCTGATACTATAACATTTGTGAGAGGAGTTCATTACAGTGTAAAACATGTCATTTCCTGTGGCTAGCAGGTGGCGCTATAACTGTAACTGGATATCGGCATGTAAAGGTGTTCAGGTCAGGACTCTTATTAAACGTGTGAATTTTGAGGCAGATCGGGTGATGCATGCCTGAGTTATAATGACTTCCTGTTTTGTGGCGAATCGTCAAAGTTTGCGAGGCCGCCATGGACACACCCATCGACGAAAACTCTAAAGCTTCGCAATTTAACATCGCCAAGTTCTTTAGATGATAAAACCTAATTTTGGTGTCGATTGGATAAAATCCCTAGGAGGAGTTCGTTAAAATACAACGCCTGGAAATAGCAAAAACGCCACTTATTCGCCGCAGGAAGTTAAAAATATCCGACTTCCTGTTGGGTTTGAGATATGGCTCCAAGAGACTTTTTCGTATGTTTTGGCGTGTTTGAGGTGTGTGCCAATTTTCGTGCATGTGCGTGATTCGTAGATCGGGGGCTCGTCTGTTTAATTTTTATAGGTGGCGCTGTCGAGTGATTTTGCCACGCCCACTTCATTATTGTTATGAGGATGTGTTCAGGAGAGGACTTTTATCAACCATCTAAAGTTTCAGGCAGATCGGACATTGTGTGGTTGAGTTATGAGGACTTCCTGTTCCATGGCGAAGCGTTGAGGTTTGTCATGCCGCCACGGACACGCCCCTCTGCGAAAACTTTAGATCTTCACAATATATCATCGCTAGGGCTTCCAAATAACACAACCCAAATTTGGTGCTGATACGATAAAATTTGTGGGAGGAGTTTGTTACGATGTAAAACATGTAATTTCCTGTGGCCAGCAGGTGGCGCTATAACTTTAACTGGATATCGGCATGTAAACGTGTTCAGGTCAGGACTCTTATGAAACGTGTGAATTTTGAGGCAGATCGGATAATGCATGCCTGAGTTATAACGAATTCCTGTTTTGTGGCGAATCGTCAAAGTTTGCGAGGCCGCCACGGACACGCCCATCGACGAAAACTCTAAAGCTTCGCAATTTAACATCGCCAAGGCCTTTAGATGACAAAACCCAATTTTGGTGTCGATCGGATAAAATCCCTAGGAGGAGTTCATTAAAATACAACGCCTGGAAATGGCAAAAACGCCACTTTTTCGCCGCAGGAAGTCAAAAATATCCAACTTCCTGTTGGGTTTGAGATATGGCTCCAAGAGACTTTTTCGTATGTTTTGGCATGCTTGAGGTGTGTGCCAATTTTCGTGCATGTGCGTGATTCGTGGATCGGGGGCTCGTCCGTTTAATTTTTCTAGGTGGCGCTGTCGAGTCATTTTGCCACGCCCACTTCCGAGACCCATATCAACCTGCTATTTACACCGCGTTTGGTGTGTGTGCAAATTTTCATGAGTTTTCGGGCATGTTTAGACCCTCAAAAGTGCCCCGATAGGGGGCGGAATAATAATAATAATAATAATTAAAGCTGCAAGCAGCGATGATAGGGACCTCGCACCCAGGCTCACCGCCGCCCGGTAGCCTCAGGATAACAGAGAACAGCGAACAATATTAATTTCAGCCGATATATATAAAGAACCTGAGAAAAATCACAGATTTATGCAAAACTTCCTCCTGTCAGCAGGTGGCGCTATAACTGTGACTCAAGATCGGCATGTAGATGTCTTTAGGAGAGGCATCTCATCTAACCTGTGAATTTTCAGGCAGATCGGACATTGTTTGGCTGAGTTATAAGCCAAACTACCTTCTGCTATCAGGTGGCGCTATGACTGTGACTCAATATTGTTATGTGAATGTGTTCAGGGGAGGACTTTTATCAACCATGTGAAGTTTCAGGCTGATCGGACTTTGTGTGGTTGAGTTATGAGGACTTCCTGTTCCATGGCGAAGCGTTGAGGTTTGTCATGCTGCCACAGACACGCCCTTCTGTGAAAATTTCAGACCCTAACAAAATGTAATTGCTAGAACTTTCAGATAACAACCAACCAAACTTGGAGCTGATACGAAAAATTTTGTGGGAGGAGTTTATTACTCTGTAAATCATGACATTTCTTGTGGCCAGCAGGTGGCGCTGTAACTGTATCTGGATATTGCCATGTAAATGTGTTCAGGTCAGGACTCTTATTAAACATGTGAATTTTGAGGCAGATTAGATAATGCATGCCTGAGTTATAATGACTTCCGATTTTGTGGCGAATCGTCAAAGTTTGCGAGGCCGCCATGGACACGCCCATTGACAAAAACTCTAAAGCTTCACAATTTAACATCGCCAAGGCCTTTAGATGACAAAACCTAATTTTGGTGTCGATCAGATAAAATCCCTAGGAGGAGTTCGTTAAAATACAACGCCTGGAAATGGCAAAAATGCCACTTATTTGCCGCAGGAAGTTAAAAATATCCGACTTCTTGTTGGGTTTGAGATATGGCTCCAAGAGACTTTTTCGTATGTTTTGGCGTGGTTGAGGTGTGTGCCAATTTTCGTGCATGTGCGTGATTCGTAGATCAGGGGCTCGTCCGTTTAATTTTTATAGGTGGCGCTGTCGAGTCATTTTGCCACGCCCACTTCACTATTGTTATGGGGATGTGTTCGGGAAAGGACTTTTATCAAGCATGTGAAGTTTTAGGCTGATCGGACTTGGTGTGGTTGAGTTATAAGGACTTCCTGTTCCATGGCGAAGCGTTGAGGTTTGTCATGCCGCCACAGACACGCCCCTCTGCGAAAACTCTAGATCTTCACAATATATCATCGCTAGAGCTTTCAGATAACACCACTCAAATTTGGTGCTGGTACAATAAAGTTTGTGGGAGGAGTTTGTCACACTGTAAAACATGTCATTTCCTGTGGCCAGCAGGTGGCGCTATAACTGTATCTGGATAGTGGCATGTAAACGTGTTCAGGTCAGGACGCTTATCAAGCGTGTGAATTTTGAGGCAGATCGGATAATGTATCACTGAGTTATAATGACTTCCTGTTTTGTGGCGAATCGTCAAAGTTTGCGAAGCCGCCACGGACACACCCATCGACGAAAACTCTAAAGCTTCGCAATTTAACATCGCCAAGGCCTTTAGATGACAAAACCTAATTTTGGTGTTGATCGGATAAAATCCCTAGGAGGAGTTCGTTAAAATACAACGCCTGGAAATGGCAAAAATGCCACTTTTTCGCTGCAGGAAGTTAAAAATATCTGACTTCCTGTTGGATTTGAGATATGGCTCCAAGAGACTTTTTCGTATGTTTTGGCATGTTTGAGGTGTGTGCCAATTTTCGTGCATGTGCGTGATTCGTGGATCGGGGGCTCGTCCGTTTAATTTTTCTAGGTGGCGCTGTCGAGTCATTTTGCCACGCCCACTTCCGAGACCCATAATAAACGTAAATTTTCGCCACTTCTGAGGCGTGTGCAAAGTTCCGTGAGTTTTCGGGCATGTTTAGCCCCTCAAAATCGCGATTCATTCCGGAAAAGAATAATAATAATAATAATAATAATAATAATAATAAACGGAGCAATTCCAATAGGGCCTTGCACCGTTCGGTGCTCGGTCCCTAATAATAATAATAAAAAACGGAGCAATTCCAATAGGGCCTACGCACCGTTTCGGTGCTCGGTCCCTAATTAAAGCTGCAAGCAGCGATGATAGGGACCTCGCACCCGGGCTCACCGCCGCCCGGTGACCTTACGATGACAGAGAACAGCGAACAATAATAATTTAAGCCAATATATAAAAAAAGATCTAAGAAAATCACAGATTTATGCCAAACTTCCTCCTGTCAGCAGGTGGCGCTATAACTGTGACTTAAGATTGGCATGTAGATGTCTTCCGGAGAGGAATGTTATCAACCATGTGAAGTTTCAGGTACATGGGACATTGTGTGGCTGAGTTATAAGCCAAACTACCTTCTGCCAGCAGGTGGCGTTATGACTGACTCAATATTGCTATGTGGATGTGTTCAGGAGCGGACTTTTATCAACCATGTGAAGTTTCAGGCAGATCAGAGATTGTGTGGAGATTGTGTTTTAAGACAAACTACATTCTGCCAGCAGGTGGCGCTATGAAAGACTCAATATTATTATGTAGATGTGTTTAGGAGAGGACTTTTATCAACCATGTGACATTTTAGGCAGATCTGACATTGTGTGGCCGAGTTACAAGCCAAACTACCTTCTGCCAGCAGGTGGCGCTATGACTGACTCAATATTGTTATGTGGATGTGTTCAGGAGAGGACTTTTATCAATCATGTGAAGTTTCAGGCAGATCAGAGATTGTGTGGAGATTGTGTTATAAGACAATTTACATTCTGCCAGCAGGTGGCGCTATGAAAGACTCAATATTATTATGTAGATGTGCTCAGGAGAGGACTTTCATCAACCATGTGACATTTTAGACAGATCGGACATTGTGTGGCCGAGTTACAAGCCAAACTACCTTCTGCCAGCAGATGGCGCTATTACTGACTCAATATTGTTATGTAGATGTGTTCAGGAGAGGACTTTTATCAATCATGTGAAGTTTCAGGCAGATCAGACATTGTGTGGTTCAGTTATAATAACTTCCTGTTCCATGGCGAAGCGTTGAGGTTTGTCATGCCACCACAGACACGCCCCTCTGCGAAAACTCTAGATCTTTACAATATATCATCGCTAGAGCTTTCAGATGACACCACTCTATTTTGGTGCTGATACGGAAAAGTTTGTGGTAGGAGTTTGTTATAATGTCAAACATGTCATTTCCTGTGGCCAGCAGGTGGCGCTATAACTGTAACTGGATATCGGCACGTAAACCTGTTCAGGTCAGGACTGTTATTAAATGTGTGAATTTTGAAGCAGATCTGATAATGCATGCCTGAGTTATAACGACTTCCTGTTTTGTGGCGAATCATCAAAGTTTGCGAGGCCGCCACGGACACGCCCATCGACAAAAACTCTAAAGCTTCGCAATTTAACATCGCCAAGGCCTTTAGATGATAAAACCCAATTTTGGTGTTGATCGGATAAAATCCCTAGGAGGAGTTCGTTAAAATACAACGCCTGGAAATGGCAAAAATGCCACTTTTTCGCCGCAGGAAGTTAATATTATCTGACTTCCTGTTAGGTTTGAGATATGGCTCCAAGAGACTTTTTCGTATGTTTTGGCGTGTTTGAGGTGTGTGCCAATTTTCGTGCATGTGCGTGATTCGTAGCTCGGGGGCTCGTCCGTTTAATTTTTCTAGGTGGCGCTGTCGAGTCATTTTGCCACGCCCACTTCAATATTGTTATGTGGATGTGTTCAAGAGATGACGTTTATCAACCATGGGAAGTTTCAGGCAGATCGGACATTGTGTGGTTGAGTTATAAGGACTTCCTGTTCCATGGCGAAGCGTTGAGGTTTGTCATACCGCCACGGACACGCCCCTCTGCGAAAACTCTAGATCTTCACAATATATCATCGCTAGAGCTTTCAAATAACACCACCCAATTTTGGTGCTGATACGAAAAAATTTGTGGGAGGAGTTTATTACTCCGTAAATCATGTCATTTCCTGTGGCCAGCAGGTGGCGCTATAACTATATCTGGATATTGGCATGTAAACGTGTTCAGGTCAGGACTCTTATCAAGCGTGTGAATTTTGAGGCAGATCTGATAATGCATGCCTGAGTTATAACGACTTCCTGTTTTGTGGCGAATCATCAAAGTTTGCGAGGGCGCCACGGACACGCCCATCAACGAAAACTCTAAAGCTTCGCAATTTAACATCGCCAAGGCCTTTAGATGACAAAACCTAATTTTGGTGTCGATCGGATAAAATCCCTAGGAGGAGTTCGTTAAAATACAACGCCTGGAAATGGCAAAAACGCCACTTTTTCGCCACAGGAAGTCAAAAATATCCAACTTCCTGTTGGGTTTGAGATATGGCTCCAAGAGACTTTTTCGTATGTTTTGGCGTGTTTGAGGTGTGTGCCAATTTTCGTGCATGTGCGTGATTCGTGGATCGGGGGCTCGTCCGCTTAATTTTTCTAGGTGGCGCTGTCGAGTCATTTTGCCACGCCCACTTCCGACACCCATATCAACCTGCTATTTACACCGCTTTTGGTGTGTGTGCAAATTTTCATGAGTTTTCGGGCATGTTTAGACCCTCAAAAGTACCCCGATAGGGGGCGGAATAATAATAATAATAATAATAATAAAAAACGGAGCAATTCCAATAGGGCCTACGCACCGTTTCGGTGCTCGGTCCCTAATTAAAGCTGCAAGCAGCGATGATAGGGACCTCGCACCCGGGCTCACCGCCGCCCGGTGGCCTCAGGATGACAGAGAACACCGAACAACCTTAATTTAAGCCGATATATATAAAGAACCTGAGAAAATCACAGATTTATGCCGAACTTCCTCCTGTCAGCAGGTGGCGCTATAACTGTGACTCAAGATTGTTATGTAGATGCCTTCAGTAAAGGAATCTTATCAACCATGTAAATTTTCAGGCAGGTCGGGCATTTTTTGGCTGAGTTATAAGTAATTTCCTTTTGCCAGCAGGTGGCGCTATGACTGACTCAATATTGTTATGTTGATGTGTTCAGGAAAGGACTTTTATCCAGCATGTGAAGATTAAGGCTGATCAGACATTTTGTGATTAAGTTATAAGCCAAAATTCCTTCTGTCACTAGGTGGCGCTATGACTGTCTCAATATTGGCATGTTGATATAAACAGAAGAGGATTTTAATAAACCATGTTAAGTTTCAGGCAGATCAGATATTGTAGGGCTGAGTTATAAGCCAAAATACCTTCTGCCAGCAGGTGGCGCTATGACTGACTCAATATTGGCATGTATATGTGTTCAGAAGAGGACTTTTATCAACCATGTGAAGTTTCAGGCAGATCGGACATTGTGTGGTTGAGTTATAAGTACTTCCTTTTCCATGGCGAAGCGTTGAGGTTTGTCATGCCACCACAAACACGCCCTCTGCGAAATCTCTAGGTCTTCACAATATATCATCGCTAGAGCTTTCAGATGACACTACCCAATTTTGGTGCTGATATGATAAAATTCGTGAGAGGAGTTCGTTACAGTGTAAAACATGACATTTCCTGTGCCCAGCAGGTGGCGCTATAACTGTATCTGGATATCGTTATGTAAACGTGTTCTGCTCTGAACTCTTATTTAACATGAGGATTTTGAGGCAGATCGGATAATGCATGCCTGAGTTATAATGACTTACTGTTTTGTGGCGTATCGTCAAAGTTTGCGAGGCCGCCACGGACACGCCCATCGACAAAACCTCTAAAGCTTCGCAATTTAACATCGCCAAGGCCTTTAGATGACAAAACCCAATTTTGGTGTCGATCGGATAAAATCCCTAGGAGGAGTTCGTTAAGATACAAAGCCTGGAAATGGCAAAAATGCCACTTATTTGCCGCAGGAAGTTAAAAATATCCGACTTCCTGTTGGGTTTGAGATATGGCTCTAAGAGACTTTTTTGTATGTTTTGGCGTGTTTGAGGTGTGTGCCAATTTTCGTGCATGTACGTGATTCGTAGATCAGGGGCTCGTCCGTTTAATTTTCATAGGTGGCGCTGTCGAGTCATTTTGCCACGCCCACTTCAATATTGTTATGGGGATGTGTTCAGGAGAAGAATTTAATCAACCATGTGTAGTTTTAGGCAGATCGGACATTGTGTGGTTGAGTTATAAGGACTTCCTGTTCCATGGCGAAGCGTTGAGGTTTGTCATGCCGCCACAGACCCGCCCCCCTTTGAAAACTCTAGATCTTCACATTATATCATCACTAGAGCTTTCAGATGATCCCACCCAAATTTGGTGCTGATACGATAAAATTTGTGGGAGGAGTTTGTTACACTGTAAAACATGTCATTTCCTGTGGCCAGCAGGTGGCGCTATAACTATATTTGGATATTGGCATGTAAACTTGTTCAGGTCAGGACTCTTATGAAACGTGTGAATTTTGAGGCAGATCGGATAATGCATGCCTGAGTTATAGTGACTTCCTGTTTTGTGGCGAATTGTCAAAGTTTGCGAGGCCGCCACGGACACGCCCATCGACGAAAACTCTAAAGCTTCGCAATTTAACATCGCCAAGGCCTTTAGATGACAAAACCCAATTTTGGTGTCGATCGGATAAAATCCCTAGGAGGAGTTCGTTAAAATACAACGCCTGGAAATGGCAAAAATGCCACTTTTTCGCCGCAGGAAGTTAAAAATATCTGACTTCCTGTTGGGTTTGAGATATGGCTCCAAGAGACTTTTTGGTATGTTTTGGCATGTTTGAGGTGTGTGCCAATTTTCGTGCATGTGCGTGATTCGTGGATCGGGGGCTCGTCCGTTTAATTTTTCTAGGTGGCGCTGTCGAGTCATTTTGCCACGCCCACTTCCGAGACCCATATCAACCTGCTATTTACACCACGTTTGGTGTGTGTGCAAATTTTCATGAGTTTTCGGGCATGTTTAGACCCTCAAAAGTGCCCCGATAGGGGGCGGAATAATAATAATAATAATAAAAAACGGAGCAATTCCAATAGGGCCTACGCACCGTTTCGGTGCTCGGTCCCTAATAATAAACGGAGCAATTCCAATAGGGCCTTGCACCGTTCGGTGCTCGGTCCCTAATTAATGGCAGAAGAGTAGGTTGTGCTATAAGCACATTGTTAGGTCTGAAGACAAATTTGTAGCAGAGAGCTAGCCGTTTGCTCAAAGCTGTAGCAATAATAGTTGGATGCTAACACTGCAGTTGTTTATTAGTACTGTTTTGGTGGCTTGTATCATAGACTGAGATGTTGGGTACTTTGTTGGGTACTAAATGTCGCTAACATACTAATGTCATATTCATTTAATAGCAACCGTCTTGGAATCACTAAACTAAGCTAAAAAAACATTTCTTATCTTACAAATCAAAACAATTTCAGTAAAAAACACTATGTAGTGTACATGTCGCTAACATACTAATCTCATATTTATTAAATAGTAACCATCTTGGAGTCACTAAACTGAGCGACGAAATCCTACTTAGCCTTTATGTTATCACCACAAATTCAGTAAAAACCACTATGTGATGTTAAGTGTTGCTAACATACTAATCTCATAGTCATTCAATAGCAACCATCTTCAAATCACAAAACTGAACTAACAAAACCTTCTTAGGCTACAAATCAACACACTTTTAGTAAAAACCACTATTTGATGTTAAATGTTGCTAACAAACTAATCTCTTATTCATATTCAACCATCTTGTAGTCACTAAACGAGCGAACAAAACCTACGTAGCATTCATATTATCAGCACAATTTCAGTTAAAAACACTATGTGATGTAAAATGTCGCTAACAAACTAATCTCATATTCAATTTCAAACATCTTGGAGTCACTAAACTGAGCTAACAAAACCTACTTAGCCTTCATATTATCATCACAATTTCAGTAAAAACCACAATGTGATGTTCACAAATTTCATATTTATTCAATTGCAACCATCTTAAAGTCACTAAACTGAGTTAACAAAACCTTCGCCTACAAATCAACACACTTTCAGTAAAAAACAAATATGTGATGTTAAATGTCGCTAACATACAAATCTCATTTGCATTCAATTGCAAACATCTTTGAGTCAATAAACTGAGCTAACAAAACCTACTTAGCCTACATAATGGCACCACAATTATACTAATCTCATATTCATTCAACAGCAACCATCTTCGAGTCACTGAACTAAGCTAACAAAACCAACTTAGCCTACATATTACTGCCACAATTTCAGTTAAAAAAACACTATGTGATGTTAAATGTTGCTAACAAACTAATCTTATATTCAATCCATAGCATCCGTCTTGGAGTCACTAAACTGAGCTAACAAAAGCTTCTTAGCCTACATATTATCACCACAATCTCAATAAAAACCACCATGTGATATTAATTGTAGCTAACAAACTGATGTCATATTGATATTTATAAAAAGCCTGTTGAATATCTCTTCTTTGAAAATAGTTAACTCATCCATCAGATGTTCTTACATCATTATACCATGTTCAAAAATAAAAATAGTTTGACCTCATCTTTACCCCAAAGAAGTCAGGGAACGCCTACAACATAACGATCTTTGCTTCTAAATGTCTGCAGGAAGCAAACACGGTTTTGTCTTGCCTCATTTTAAGTATTCTGTGGCAAAGGCAGATGGTTGGGTAAAGTAGGAGTGTTCTTCCCTAAATGCTTTTTTTTTTTTTGCTTTTTCCATCTGGCTTTTGTGTCTGAATGAGGTTTCTGTGGGTGGTCCCATAGGCCTCTAGGCCATGGCTTTCCAACCCTTTAGCAAAAGGTGAAGAAGCCTTAGCTTGAACGAGTTCATTCTCTTTAAATTACTGCATGATTTGAGAAATAAGCTGATAAACATTGTCAACAATTTACTAAATTTTCGGTTCGGCTATTCCTGGTTCATAATTCTAAAATTCTTGGCTGTATCTAATTTACTCATTTAATTTATTAAGACGATCTCAGTTTAGAATCTTTCATGACATCCCACAAGTTTTCAGTCGCTTTGCCTCAGCTAATCTAAAGGAAAAGCAGTGCAGGTTCCACTGGGACCACCACAAGCTTCCTTCTGTTCTGTTTTGTGTCCAGGAATGGGGGTGTGGTGACTCTTTGGTATTTGAATGAGCTTGTCTCTGTTTACTCTTGCGTATTTGTTTGTGATGGCCACAACGATGAGAATAGTTGGTGTTTAGGAATGTCACAATAAGAACCACCTGTAGTGACGGCAGCTGGGTCCACATGGTAGAACTGTGGAATTCTCAAACAGGTGCATCTAAGAGAAGCCTGACAGACATTTTTTGGCATGCAAGATAGATGTGTTTATATCGCCTGTCTAGTGCAAGTTAGTCAACTTGACAGCATCATGCTCTCCTTAGCCAGGCATTGATTAGTGTGGAACCAGAACAATGCTAATAATGGAAGACACAAGGCCCAAAACGCACAATAATCGGTATTTGCCTTAGTATGGATTGGTCACAGCCTAATTCTTTGGCAGGTGGCTATAGTGAAATTGTGAATTAACTTCTCCAAGGTTATAGAGTCTATGACGGGCTGCTTTGATTAATGTGTTAAGATGTTTCTCTATACTGTTCTTGCATCACCCTGAGCTTACTTCTAAGTTAGAAATGTGTAATAGCCAATGAGAATTTGCGTGAGAATTAAGGCTACATCTGCACTAGTGTGTTTTAGTTAGTTAACTGAAGTGTGTTTAGTTGGTTAACTGAATTTTAACTGGTTATAATACCCGTATCAGATTTAGAGTAACGCTTTTTCCAAACAGTTTTTTAAAAAGTTAAGGCTTTTAGAAATGAAATTGCAAAAAAAAAAAATTGCTGCAGATATGACTCAAAATTGCTTCAAGAGCATAAGTTGCATTTGACATTCATGGCTTTGTTTTTGTTCCGTACAAACATTTTTCAAACAGTTTCCAAATGATGTCAGCAAAATTGTTGCTAATAATTTATATGTGTTGAGTTTGAACAAACACATTTCTTTCCTTTTACCTCAACTGTGATGTCAAGCCTTTGTGAGCATTGGAGTCTTCATTTTTTCAAAAGTCTGCATTTGGGTCTGTCAGTCTGTATCAGGGGTCTCAAACTGCTGGCCCGTGGGCCATTTACGGTCCGCCTTCCTCCTCCCTTAAGCCTGCCAAAACATAAACCACTATCGTTGTTGTGCAGCTGTCTAGCTACTTGTGGTTTTAACCCAGCACCTTTTCGACATTCAAAGTACTGCATTCAGATAGTTTTGTTGAGTAACACACATTTGTTTTAAATCTTTGGCTGGCTTAAGCGTTAAAATATTTGTTCATGCATGCTCTTTTTTTACTAAAGCTCTATTTTTGTAAATATTCAGGTGTCATTTGATTATTATCAGTTTTATACTACCTGTATTTTGTTGTACAAACACTTCTTCATGGCTTCATTATGCTGGTGGTGTAACAAAAATGATAATTTTGCTAATATTTGATAAAAATTGTCTCATTTAATAGATTTTTCTCATATGCTTAGTTAGATTTGCATAAAAACTTTGTATGTTAGTTAAATTGTACCGCTGGTTGAATCGAACTTGTTAAAGTAAATGTGAATATACTTTTAATTAGTATTAGTATTTAATTTGCAATAGTAATTGCAAGTAAAGTCACTTAAGTTACCCAAACTGCATTCTTCTTTTGGGACAGTACAATTGGTTGGGACATAATAATAATTGCTATGTCTATTATTTGTTGTATTTTCATAACAATTTAAACTACCCCTTCAGTTTGCACAACAAGAAACAAAAAGCTAGAGTTTCGACTGCATATACTCTGTGGAAGAATAACTGAATGTGTGTCTAACACTTGGTCATTCACACAACAACCACAGATATATTTCAACAGCTGATGTGTAACACGATTAACAAGCTGATTTACATTATCACTGGTGACAGGTAATGCTTGAAATGTAAACGTCATGTCTGTTGTCCTAAGATGCATCAATTAAGTCAGTTTTACACTTTTTTCTTGTACTTGAATGTTACAACGGCCCTCCTGTGAATTGTCAGTCACTGAAATGGCCCTTCGCTAATTTCAGTTTGAGACCCCTGGTCTACACTGAAACGCAAGCCAGAAGTTTTCCAAATAAAAAGAATCTCAGTTTTTGAGGGTGTAAAAACCGTACAGTACATTTTCAATCAAAAAAGTGGCCTAGGAATTAGTAAAGGAAGGGGGTAGTACATGAGGAAGCAGAAACCCCCGCTAGGAAACAGAGATGGGGGCAGGGTTAAGCCAGTGATTGCTAGTCAGATAGGTTGAAGAACATGTTGAATTCATTAGCCCTGTCCTGGTTCTTCTGCACCAGCAGGTTACCAGCCAGTCTGTAAAACTGACATTCATGAACATCAAAAATCGAATTATTAGCTTAAATCTGAATAAGACAATAATATGATTAAGTTGTTCACAGTTGCTTTTTGAATGTTCCTTTCATTTTTCATTTTACATGTATAGTGCATAGTTTGATTAACGTCATTACGTCACCATTACGTTTCACACAACAACAGTTTGTGCTTGTCATGGCACCATATGTGATTTGTTTTTAATTCTGTGACAAGTTCAACTGCAGTTAATTTCTCACCGCATGCATGCAAACAGACGACGGCGGATCATTTCATGACAAACCCCCTATGACAAACTCACTTCAAAGTCAAGGAACTTCATAATATACATTTCTTCCATAGTCAACGTTTGCAGCTCGCACCAAAAATGTGCTCTTTTGCTTGAAGCCAATCTCATATGTTTGACAACTGCTGTGTGTGTGTGTCCTGTCGCAAAATGTAGTGAAAAGTACTATTCAATTTAATTTATTTTTATTTATATAGTGCTGTTAGAATGTAGATTGTGTCAATGAGGCGTAACATACAAGTTCTAGTAAATTAAAACTGTGTCAGTCCAGTTTGACTTGACGTGCAGTGTAGTTCAGTTCAGTGTAGTTTTTCACTGCTGAAAGTTTAAACACTGAAAAGCAAATCTATCAATGCGCAGCTTCACAAAAATCCCAAACCAAGCAAGCCAGTGTCGAGAGTGAGTAACAAACTTCACCAACTGACGAAAGTGAAGGAAAAAAACGTAAAAGAGAAACCAGGCTCAGATGGGCATGACCATCTATCCTCTCTACAACTACAAAACTCCAAAACAGTAATAGTTTGATAAAGGTGTTTACATGTCTTTAATGCTCTCCAATAACGCGACTAAAATGGGCAAACTGCACATTTCTTAATTTGATTTATGTTTAGTTTGATTATAATCAGTGTTGTGCTAGTTACTGAAAAAATAGTAACTAGTTACAGTTTCTAGTTACTTTATTCAAGAAGTAACTCAATTACTTTATTGATTACTTACACCAAATAGTAATGCATTACTTTTAAAAGTCATTTGAGTTACTTTTCCAAAGAACATTTATAATCCTCTCATTAATTAAAGTGCTGCATGGAGAATACACCGTTGATCAGCATCACAGTTTAAATTAATTTACATTCTCACAACTAATACACAAGACAAACTTAAATAAACAGTAATTTTTAAACACTAATTTAAGTCAGAGGCACAACAATGAAAACATCTCAAGGTGATAAATCAGCTGAATAATATATGCAGACACAAAAATGCAAATCTAAAGTTCAACAAAATTCCTTCAGTGTCACAAAAGTTTGTATATAACCCTTAAACATGTCCTTACACAGCTTGAGTATGAAAATAGCAACAACATACAACAAACAAAAAACCTTTATAAAATAAATAAATTAAATTAATCTGAATTATCATGCAGAATCAATTTGGTCAAACTCAGTATTTAAAGTCTTCTTTAGTTTGTATTATTCTCTTTTTATTTGTATTTTTTTTATTCCAATTTAGTTATTGCAGAAAATCTTTTATTTTTTTAAAAAATGCAGGGTTTGAGAAAAAAAATTAAATTTGAAATGAAACACTTTTGTTTAACTTAAATTTGTCTCAAATAATTAAGTTTGAAAAATTGAGATTAGTATCGTGAATGTATCAATTCGTGAGTCAGGAGAATCATTACATCCCTACTAGTAACATTTTATAGCCCAACACTGATTTTGACTTAAGGTAATCAAAAATCGCTATTAATCAGAGTATTGTCTTAATTGTGTTGGTTCTGTTCATTTGCTCGTGTTCACCCACAGTTGGGTGTATTTTGAAAGCTGCATTGACATTGCTGTGCACCAAATGGAGCGGACTGTCGAAAATTGTATCTTCATTAATATCATTAAAATAAATTCCCTCAATTTTTATCATATGTTCTTTCTCTTCAGCTCCATCTGGACTTGCTTGGTTGCTTCCATTCTGAAGAATGTATTTTTCCTGTTTAGCAGGTCCTTCTAGTTCTTTGTGATCCACGTCTTCTTGGGAAAACATAGTATTGTAAAATAGTCCCTCGAGTTTATCATTACATGACTTGACATGTCCTTGTACGTCTCCTTTATTCCCAAGAATTCAACCCATGTCTAGTTTCTCAAAGTAGTCTCAAAAGGGGTTCCAGACAGGGACTGAATGGCTGATTTTTGTTAGGACAATCTGCCAAGATATTGTTTAGTCTATCCATGAATGGCAACAAGTTTAATGCTTTTCGACACTGGCATACAACAGGTCTGGATCTTGTTTTCTCTGGACATGCAAGCCACAAACTAAAAGAAAGTTGTGAGGGTGGAGAACGGGGAACAGTTAAAAACCCCAGAGATGGCAATGAGTGTGTTTGAATGATTTGTGGTAAGTTCACAAACCACACCATTGCCTCGGATGTAGGTCCACTCCCTATTTTTGATCGTTCTCTCTTGAGCTTCTGTCTGCTGACACAAATTGATGTCCTTGCAGCATAAGCACAAAGCCATGAAACTCAGCTCTTTGCCAGGTTTCTGTTAAGCACTGGATTTTAATTCTTGATCGTTTCAAGTCATCTGTGAGGCGTTATTGTGTTCAGGTAAAGTCAGTGTTTTGTCTGGGTGTTCTGGTCATTGGTTTAAGTGTGTTGGCTGGAACTTCAACATGGTGCATGCATGAAGAGAGAATGCAAGCTGAGCAGATGTTGTTTTGTGAGCTTGAATAAAATTGCTGTTAGTCTTGCAGTTTCCTGTTCACCTTATTCTCCGCCGATTTGCGGGCGCTGCCATTTGAATCTTTTTGGCTTGAGACTTTCAGTCTCATTCACTTCCATTAATTTTTTGACGTTAAAAACTGCTCATTATGCCGCTTGATGTTGCAATTTGATATTTTATTATTAAATTAGTCTGTATAGTCATGCAAACATTTGTTTGTAAAGCTAGTAGTTTGACCGTTTTCTGCCGTTTATTATTCCTAGTCATTTCTCCCATAGGCGACTGAATCGGAAGTTCTAAGACAATCGCGAAAACAGGCGCACTTCCGCATCTTAGAATAAGGTCAATAAAAACATTGTAAAGCTAAACAATCTTAAAAGGGTTTTAGGGTGCACTCACACTATCCAAACCACGCCCAGGCGTGTTTCCTGGTTCGTTTGACAAGTGTGAGTACTCCAAATCGGGCCCAGGTGTGGTTCAGTTGGCCGGTCCAGGCCGGTTGGAAGAGGTGTGCCAGAGCATGGTACACTTGTATTGTGAGTGCAAAGTGCACCTGAGCAAGAAACTGAAGACACAACGTCACTTTTAAGGGACTGTTTCATATAGATTTATTAATCATTCTTACTGTTCAATGAACAGCACACCATCTTAGTTTTATCAAAGCAAACCCTTCACTACATGCCAGCTGCACTTTCAGCAAACCTTCTAATACCTGCAGCACAATGACTTTCATGAACATTTATGAGCGTCAAAAGTGGTGGACCTGTTCAGCAAAATATTTGACTGCATGTCACTGCATCCCAAATGACTAAAACTATATAACTAAAGCAATGTCCACTGTGCTGAGCGAGAGCACTTCTCTTCCTCATCACATCGCATCATCGATGAGGTAAGCATGCCCAGGTTCAGAATGTAAAGATGCAGTGTGAGTGCGGGCCATCAGGGGAGAGGGGAGGGTGGACAACCATGCTTCGGCACGGTTCAAGGCAACCATACCTAGTGAGAGTACGCCCTTATTTAGCCTTGCACAGGAATGATGAATGTAAATTTTGCATTGCATAAAAAAAAATATCTACCTTTAGATGGACCAGCTCTGATCCAGAAGGGCCACTATCCTTTAGCATTAAGCTCCATCCCTAATCAAAAACATCTGTCTGTAGTTTTCAAGTAAGACTGACAACATGTTGTTTTGTTTTGTTTTGTTTTGTTTTTGACCAGTGTGTTTGATTGGGGTTTGACCTCCAAGACCTTATTTACCCATCTCTGCTATAAATCATTTCTTTTTTTAATTACTTTATTTTAAGGTTTTATATATATATATATATATATATATATATATATATATATATATATATATATATATATATATATATATATATATATATATATATATATATATATATATGCATACACAGAACAAGAACAAACATTGGCTTGCACTGTAGACATACAAAAGACAATATAAAAGAAAACAAAAAGGGATAAAGGGATAGAGACAAAAAACACACATCATTGTCGCAAAACACACTATCAAAACTAGTAAATATAACTTAAACCTCAGCACTAACGATTGTTCTTAAGATCTACATTTGTCAAAAAAGAAAATGACCCTAAGTAGCCAAAAATGTTTTTATGGAGCTAGTCCTTAAAATCAAAGCCTCTCCATCTGAATGAGGGGGTAAAATGGGATTTCCAATGGTTAAGCAATAGTCTTTTATCCACCACCATGCCTTGCATTAAATACTCTTGCATTGTTTAAGTGAGAGAAGATGTGTTTTGTGAGAAGCCAAAGATGGCAAGTTAGGCATCTGGTAGAAAAGGTCTGCTATAAGCCTTGAAGTACCAGTCAAATATGTTTGTCCAGAATCTGTTCAGTAAGGGACAGAGCCAAACGGCTTGAGCAACCGTGTCCTCTGTTTGCCATACATCATTTGAAAGTGAAGCTAGTGATATTAAGCTGCTGTATAGTACAGTTTGATTCAATTCGGTGTAGTTTTGCTCGGCTTGATTTGCATTTGAAGAGAGATTTTTTAACACAGTTTAATGGGTGGGAATATAGCTATAGTTATGCTACCTTTACTGTTGACTTCCTTTTTTAGTGTGACCCCATCACTGGATCCGCTCCACTTATTCTTTAATTTAATTCATCTTTATTTCTATAGCTTTTTTTAATGTAGATTGTGTCAAAGCAGCTTAACATAGATAAAAATCTTTTAAATTAAAATGCTTAAGTTCAGTTGTAACAGTTGAAGTTTAGCTTTGTCCTGTTCAGTGTAATGCAAATGTCATTGCCGGAATCCAAAACACTGAAGAGTAACTCCACCGATACGCAGTTCCGCCAAGCAAGCCAGTGGTGTGGAACAAACTTCACCAATTGATGGAAGTGAAGGAAAAATACCTTGATAGAAACCAGGCGCTGCTGGACATGACCATTTTTTTCTTTGCCATACATCTTGTGCAGAGCTGCAGTATGGGGGATTGAGGCTTGAGAACGATAGACGTTATAACCATGAACCAACGAGAGGAACATCTGGAATTCTTTTGCTGACCACGATGCTGCCATTTCTAGTGTCTTTTCCTTGCAGTGGCTTAAAAATGATTTAGTATTGTGATCCAAAAATGCAGATGCACCTGCTGATAACTATTTAAATATCAGCGGGTTTTTTGTGTCACATTTCCAATGGTGCTGGTAGTGACATGCTGGTAGTGAATTGGTCATCAGCAGTTTATGTACGACACATTTTGGTCATAGTATTACAAGCTTAGATCCTTAGGCCCGCTTGCAGTTTTTGTTTTTTGCAAATCCACACTGCTGTGTAGACTTTTTGATCTCTAAGTTCTTTTGTGCATCCTCTTCTCGCATACATCCACCAGAGGATGCAATATAAACTTCAGCCGACCAGGCCAGCTTGCTGTTCACTGACTGACTGCTTAAACCCAACCAATAGTGTTTTCAAAAGCAATCTAGAAAAAGAAAAGCAATTACGACTGCATGATTTTACTGTGTTTTCAGACTGTTGTTAATGGGTAATTCTTTAACTACGGGCATTTTTATGTCCTTTGATTATATATCCAAGTATATATATAATTTTGTTCAAATTTCTCTTTCTTTATCAAACTAATAAAACCTACTTTAAAACATGTATTACCTTTCTATTATATATATATATATATATATATATATATATATATATATATATATATATATATATATATATATATATATATATATATATGTGTGTGTGTGTGTGTGTGTGTGTGTGTGTGTGTGTGTGTGTTTATGTTATTCAACCTCCTTTTAGGTGTCAAAATCACTGTTTTCACCTTGTCGCACATCCAGAGTTTTAAACTTCAACAATGAAAATAACATTTTAAAGTATTATTTATCTGGTAACTATTAATGTATCTTAATAAAACACGAACACAAACATGAAATTATAATTTTTTATAGTTATTATCAATATTATTTATTTTTTATACAAAATATAGCTGTTGCACAGTATCAGTGGCGTTTCCACCACAACACTGTAATGTCACTTTAAGAAGTTTGTGTGAAAGATTATTTAGGTTTCTATGAAAGTAAATAGTGCCATCTGAGAACATGTTTAACATGAAGGGAATTAAATTTTTTTATCAACAACATTTGAAGAAAAATCAAGGGAAATTAAGCTTGATAAGAAAATACAAATGTCAAATGACAAAGAAAATTCTATGTCATTTTCAAACATGTTGTACCTTTTTTGATGTTTTTAAAAAACAAACAAAATGAAGATAAATAAGCGTGTTTTGTGGGTTCTGCCACCCAGGTCTTGTAAATCCTTGTTTTGGTGGCAGAGTCCGGACACTAGCTCTGTCGTGTTTTTGTTTCTGTCATTGTGTGTGTCTCTGTATGAGTGCCATTTGTGAATGCGCTTGGATCGTGGAGGTTCCCGCTTGATGTGAGCGAGTGAGGTCTGTGTGTGTTTGCAATTGTGCGCTCCCGTCCTGGTGTTCACGTTCGTCTGTCTGTCTGCAGCGTGGCGTTTCATTCCCAGCGTCTCAGTCTAGTTGGTTTCGGTTTCGGTCGGCGCTGGGATGAAACATGCAAGCTGCATGTGTGAGTGCACAGTAAATGTTTTTATTCATCGTGTACTCGTGTCTCACGTTCAGTCTTCTGTTGGTGTTGTGTTTAGCATGTAAACATGCACCGCGTTCTTGTGTTGTCATGAACTCGTGGTTAATGAGTTCTTGTCCTGTTTTATGTGAGCACATGACTTGTGTTGTCTCGGTGTCATGTGCTATTGTCTGTTGTCTAGTCCCACCCTCCTTGTTATCCCATTATTAGTTAATTATGTTCATCTGTTTGTGTGTTAATTTACATCTGCTTATATTCTCCTCATGTCCGCTGTCCTGTCCCTGTGTTCCTGATCCAGTCTTATCTTGCCAGCCCAGCCAAGTTTGTTTGTGTTATAGTAATGTTTTTCCCCTCGGTGTAGTTTGTTTTGCCTTTTTGTTTTATTTGTATTTTATTATTAATAAAACCCATATTATTTTCTGCAATTGAGTTATTTTCCTACTTTCACTCCTTTTCCCCAAACCCCGACCGTGACAGTTTTGTATACATGAAAGGCTAGTATCAATTAAGCTAATTGGTTGAAGCTTTTTTTCCATTTTTCCACAATAAACTGATGAAATGTCATTTCCACCACTGTCATTTCCATCACCACACACATTTTTAAAAAATATTTAAAAAGTTCTCATCACACATTAAAAGTATATGTACAATTTCATGCTCTATTTAATATACAAATTCAGTTAATTGATTTTCTAATAAACTCTTAACCAAATATATATTACATTTTTGAGTGTGACAGGTGTACAATTCAGCATACAACTAGTTTATTTCATTGACAAATGTAAAATTATTGTATATATTGTGGAAATATTGGTTAAACTACATACAAAAGTGATCTTTGTTAAATATGAACAATTTCTCATCTTATGTAAGTTTGTCCTATTACAGATCCTAAAACTAGACAAATTGTTTAAACTTATGAGGCTATGTTACATTAGTTTTGAACAAGTTTTTTTACTCAGCTTCACAGGGCTAAAAGTGCCTGCAGTTGAAGAATTGCCCTTATATATTTATTTGTTTTTGCTTTTGTTTTACCTGGTTTCTGGATCCGTTCATTGTCGGACCACAAAGAGGCTTTGTTTCCCTGCCTGCAACGGGGGCTGATTTTTTCGTACTGATGGCCGCAGTAGAGTAAGACAGAATGTTTGACTCATTTAGGTGTGAAGGTTAGAGGTCAGAGACTTAGGGTGTTGGGATGATTTTTCACATCTGTGAGTTTCTGTCCCCTCAGGCCCCGAGTATCAAGATACACCCTTTCTGTCATGAGAGTGTGGGATTCCGGGGTTTAAGAGCTTGACATTTTTATGGAAAGCCCCTTTATAACTTGTAAGAAAAGTATATTCTGGTCATTTTTGATTGTACAATTTAGTTGATTAACAAATCATTAACTGAGACTTTTAGCTCAATTAACTTCTAGGTAGCTGCTTATTAATAGGAAGGTAGTAATTGGGTTGAGGTGCCAGGTGTAGGATTAAGGGTGTATAGTAAGATCCTACTTAATATACTGTTTATGCCAATAAACACTTAATGTCGAAACAATAGGCAGGTAATAAGCCAGTAGTAAATGGTGTGAATTGTTACTTAAACTAAAGTTTTTGTCTCTCCAGATTTAATTACTAATTATTAATTCCAAAGTCAATATTGAAATTTCTTTGCTGCAAATGTAGACTTAAATCAGTGTGGTGTTCATATCAGCATGAATGTTATGTTTGTAATTACAGGCAGCGCATTAAAAGAAGTGTAATTGTTCTGATATCGCTGACAATGCGCCAGGAAAGTGAGGTTTGGGTGTTTTCCTGACATGAACCAGGTTTCCACTATAAAATGCTGAAGGATCATTATAAGATCTGCCTCTAAAGTTTTAACTAAGCCCGACTACAATGGTTAGTAAGTGATTTTGCGAGATCTTTATTCCATTCATGTAACTGTATGTTTTTATATCTAGGAAATCGGAATTATACCTAGGATCATGCAGTTTCTTATGTCGAATGCTTTTATACAGTTGAAGTCAAAATTATTAATTATTTGTTTCAAATATTTCCCATATTATGTTTAACAGAGCAAATATTTTTTTTACAGTATTTCCTATGATATTTTTTTTTTCTGGAGAAAGTCTTATTTGTTTTATTTTGGCTAGAATGAAGGCAGTTTTATTTTTTTAAACCATTTTCAAGAGTTCACACTTAGATATTGCTTGACAACTGTTAGCAGGTTTGGCATGCTGTCCCGGGAGAGAACCCTGAGCTCGGAGATAGTTGAGCCCAGAGCTCCTGCCAGGTCCATAGAGCATGAGAGGGGAGTACGAGATCAGGTGGTTCTTGAGAGCTCCCCTTTTATAAAGGAGGAAAGGAGGAGAAAGGGGTGGATAGGGGGTTTCTTCGGAAAACGAAGATAAGGGAGTAAATCTAGCTAGGCTACTTATAGTGAGTTAGGATAGATCTGATTGGCTAACTAATGAATGTAGATGGGTGGCCAGCTGCAGTCAATCATATCATGTGCTCCTCTCGAAATTAGTTTAAAAACTTCACTTAAGGTCAGAATTAAAAGCCCCCTTAAGAATTTTTTTTTGATTGTCTACAGAACAAACTATTTTTATACAATGACTTTTTTAATTACCCTAACTTAACCTAGTTTACCTAGTAAGCTAATGACTTTTGACTCACCATAATAAAAGTATTACAAACTAACAAAACAGACTCCTTTATTTGCCTGTAGTATATACATTCCTGAAAGATAAAATAAACAGTACTATTTATTTTCATAAAAGACACTAAAAGCTGAAAAAAATTCACATTTCTACTAAAACAGACGCCTATTCACAGATGTTCTTGTTTAATGAAGTAGTGGGCATTGAAACCTGACATATGAAGAAAGATGCATAGAGTGAGCTTATGTGAGGGAAAGAAGGGAAAATCAAATCAGGATTTGACTCTACTAAATTTCCATTTGTTCGTTCTGAAGTTCCAACTCAGATTTGCCATTGCTCCACTGCTCAGAGGCTGAACAGCAGGCCGATTGTGTTGGGCCTCTCTTAATAGAGAAGCTGTACTCCAGAGGTGACTGCAGCTGTAGTGCTGCTTTACATCTGATGATGTTTTTTTTTGTTTTTTTTTTGTTAACATTGATTTAATTAAAAAGTGGACAGCATTACAGAAATACAACATAAAACAATAATTTTTTTTTAAAACTAAAATATACAGTTGAGGTCAGAATTATTAGCCCTCTTTGATTGTTTATCTTTTTTAAATATTTGCTAAATTATGTTTAAGGACATTTTCACAGTATGTCTGATAATATTTTTTCTTCTGGAGAAAATCTTATTTGTTTTATTTTGGCTAGAATAAAAGCAGTTTTAAATTTTTAAAAACCATATTAATGACAAAATTATTAGCCCCTTTAAGCTATTTTTTTTTCGATAGTCTACAGAACAAACTATACATATACTATAACTTGCCTAATTACTCTAACCTATAGCCTTTAGATGTCACTTATTACTTAATCAGTTATTAGAAATGAGTTACTAAAACTGTTATGTTTAGAAATTTGTTGAAAACATCTTTTCTCTGTAAACAGAAACTGGGGAAAAAATTAAACAGGGGGCTAATAATTCAGGGGTTGGGGGGGTGGTTGTTAATAATTTGAACAGCAAAGCAATTTAAAGTGATTTTGTGTCAACATAAAAAGAAACGTCTGGCGCGCACAGTTGGCTTTCATCATTAAAGTAAGATCTACAAGAAGAGTAAAGCCATGTAGTAATAAACTTGATTTTGTTCAGAATTCTAAAGCAAAGTCAGAGGATCATGGGTTGATATTTCCTAATCTTAACAAAACCAACAAAGCCTCCTGGGAACACCTGCATATGATGTCCTCCAACATTTTGGATAACCATTTAACATGCTTATCCCCTTTAGTCTTATTTTTAAATAATAATATTGATTCATATAAGATGGATGATTATTAGGGCCATTCGGTGGCTCAGTGGTTAGCACTGTCGACTCATAGCAAGACGGTCTCTGGTTCGATTCCCTGCGGGGCCAGGGACTGGGCATTTCTGTGTGGAGTTTGCATGTTTTAAGTAAAGTTGGTGGTTCATTCCACTGTGGCGACCCCTGATAAATAAAGAAACTAAGCCGAATGAAAATGGATTATTTATTCATTCATTTTCTTGACAGCTTAGTCCCTTTATTAATCCAGGGTCGCCACAGCGGAATGAACCACAAACTTATCCAGCAAGTTTTTATGCAGCAGATGTGTAATGCACCTTCCAGCTGCAAGCCATCTCTGGGAAACATCCACACACACTCTTACACTACGGACAATTTAGCTTACCCAATTTTCCTGTACCACATGTCTTTGGACTGTGGGGGAAACCGGAGCACCCAGTGGAAACCCACGCGAAGGCAGGGAGAACATGCAAACTCCACACAGAAACGCCAACTGAGCCGAGGTTCGAACCAGCGACCCAGCGACCTTCTTGCTGTAAGGCGACAGCACTACCTAATGCACCACTGCCTTGCCCCTAAAATAATAATAATTTTTATTATATTATTATAGAACAACAACAATATTATTATTATTAATAATAATAACAGTAAATAATATCCAAATAAATTGAAAAAAAATCATATAAATATAATATAAAAAATATAATAACAATAGCAATAATAATAATAATAATAATAATAATAATAATAGCAATAATAATAATAATAATAATAATAATAATTATTATTATTATTATATATACAAATAAAAATAAATAAATATTAAAATAATTATAAACTGAATAATAAATATAAATATAATAAATATTTTTAATAATAAAAATAATAACAACAAATAATAATGCCACTACATTGTACTTTTGTATGAAAAGCACATCTGCCTGACTAACTTAAATCTAAAAAAAGAAAGTTTCGCACGACTGCTTAAAAGATTCCAAACACTTCTAAAAGCTCTGCTGAGGTGTGATAGGATGCATTGTAGTCAGTCTTTCTCACTGTGATTAATTAGCTTGGCAAGCACGTGTGAAGTGATCAGTGACTGCTGATACAGACTATGATGACATAATCCAGGACGCTTAGATGCAGATAAGACATTATAATAACATGCTTTAGGTATTTTTGACTACTAAATAAATACACACCCTCTTAACCACTATTTAAGAATGCAGTTGCTATAACTAGACTGTTTGTTAGAAATGTAAAGATTGTCATACATCAGTGTTCATCACTATGACTATTATTTTTTTCTTTATAACATTTATTTGTGAAAAATATTTTTGCAGAATCAAACAGATATTTGAACAATGCTGCATAGTTTGCATAGATGTTTGTGTAACTTTATTGACTTTTTTAAATGTGTTATTGGTGACACTTACTGGATAATATAATATAATATAATATAATATAATATAATATAATATAATATAATATAATATAATATAATATAATATAATATAATATAATATAATATAATATAATATAATTAGGGATGCTCTAGGGGGATTTAGGGATGTTTTATTTTTATTTTTTTCGCCAAATAGCAGGCTACAGCTGTAATTCTTATATCATAGACCTCTCAACATTTGTAGTAGAAGTCATTATTTTAAAGATTATGTCTTGAGTGTCTGGTTTTACCTTAGTGCTTGTGTGCTTTTATTTCCTCTGTCTCATTCGCGGCCTTCGTGTGATGAAACACAAGGACAAAGCTCATGTATTGACTTTTTGTAAAGTATAGGCTACTAAAGCATGTAACAGTTTTATTGTTTACATACAGTAACTATTAACCCCCCTAAATTATTAGCCCCCAACCCTCCACCCCCGTTTATTTTTTCCCCTAATTTCTGTTTCAAGAGTTCCCACTTAGATATTGCTTGACAACTGTAAGCAGGTTCGGCATGCTGTCCCGGGAGAGAACCCTGAGCTCCGAGATAGTTGAGGCCAGGGCTCCCGCCAGGTCCATAGAGCATGTGAGGGGAGTACAAGATCAGGTGGTTCTCGAGAGCTCCCCCTTTTTTTTTTTTTTTTGTAAAGGAGAAAAGGAGGAGAAAGGGGGTGGATGGGGGGTTTCTTCGGAAAACGAAGATAGGGGAGTAATATTTAGCTAGGCTACTTATAGTGAGTTAGGATAGATCTGATTGGCTAACTAATGAGTGTAGATAGGTGGCCAGCTGCAGTCAATTATACCATGTGCTCCTCTCGAAATTAGTTTAAAAACTTCACTTAACAGAGAGATTTTTTCAACATTGCTAATCATAATAGTTTTTATAATAACTGATTTATTTTATCTGTGCCATGATGACAGCACATAATATTTTAGTAGATTTATTTATTTTATTTTATTTATTTTTTTCTAAGAACTATTAAAGGGCCATGAAACCCCCTTGTTTCAGCAGGGTTTTTTCACACTTCCACTTTGGAAAAAGTCAGGAAAGTGGGCGTGTCCAGCTCTGTTTAGGGGGAGTGTCGGAAGAGGGAAGGTCTGTAAAAATCTGCATAAAAATGAGAGTGTTGGTTTGGGCATGCGCTGATTTTCACAGAGTGGACAGAGGACAAAGGCAATCAGCACCAGTGCTGGTTTGGCAATAACTCATCTGTGCCAGCAATATTCTTCTTTATTCTTCTTTAATATTCTCAATATTCTTGCTTCTTTGGCAAAATATGTCTTTAGGTACAAGTGGTTGCATGTGTCACCATCCTGCGAGTTAATATATATACTTTATACAAATATGTGTTGCGTATTTATGCAGCCAATTAAAAAGTAATACAATTTTTTTTTAATCGTTTAACTGATACCATTACCCTTTAACCGTTTCGGTTAACGGTAAATTGGTTATTATGAATTTTATTATGAATATTATTATTTAGCATCCCTAAATATAATATAATATAATATAATATAATATAATATAATATAATATAATATAATATAATATAATATAATATAATATATTATAATATAATATAATATAATATAATATAATATAATCTTTGTCTTATCTGTTAGCTCCTGTTTGACAGATCTCAGGTCAGGTTAAAACACTATTACTAAACAGATTAAAGTACCCTGACTTTCTAGACTTACCAATCCAATTTTTAAAAATATAAATTATCAGTAACATAGGCTGAAAAAAGATAAACATATTCGAATATTTGTCGCTTTTTATATTGCGTTTTGATCTTTAATGATTATGATCTCAATGGACTTTTTTGTAATCAGGAAATGACCAAAGTACTGACCAAGGCTGTTATGAATGAAGAGCTTGTGTTTTGAGGCAGGTGGTCTCTACTGAATGTGAAAGGCCACTTAGAGATCAGAGAAAAAGGCCTCTTGGTCCATAAAAGAGAGAGACCGTGGCTTTTAACACACTCGGATACACACACAAGAACAACTGACTCGTGTTAGACCAAACACGTCTTCATTCCCAGACCAATTATCCATCAGGAATGCACTCTGTATGGACACTGCTGCTTTTACTGAGGTGGTGGAATTGAACAAGAATTTCAGTATACAGTTGAAGTCAAAATTATTAGCCCTCCTGTGATTTTTGTGTTTTTTTAATTAATCAGATATTTACCAAATGAAGGTTAAGAGAGCAAGGAATTTTTTAACAGCATTTCCTATAATATTTTTTTCTTCTTGAAAAAAGTCTTATTTGTTTTATCTCAGCTAGAATAAAAGCAGTTTTGATTTTTTAAAGCCATTTTAAGGTCAATATTATTATCTCTCTTAAGCTATAGTTTTTCAATTGTCTACATTTAGTGACTATATTCAGGGGAGGGGGGGTGATTTCCAAAAGTTAAATAAATTTGATTAAACATTTAGAATAATCCTATTTTATCCACAGCTCACAGAACATAGTAGTTAATAGTTTCTTAAAAAACAACAACAACAACAGGCAAATAAAAATACTTTCATCAGTTTTTTTTTTTTTTCATTGCGAGCCCTGGGGTGTTTACCTCTGATTAATTACAGCACTAGCTGTTATCTGCTGCAATTTGATTTCATGGCACCAGGTTTAAACTTTCTGACACCTTTATGGCACTCAAATCCATTAAAAATAAATCCAGACCATAACTGAACATTGAGAATGATCTCTATGTTGTGGACTCCAAAACTAAACCAAGAAAAGCCTTGTGCTAATTTATACTCACCTCCAAGTAACTGGCATTGTTATTTTAGGGGTCACGGTCTGAGATGTTAAGTAACTATACATGACTATACAACAACTTACCTAATTACCTAATAACTCAATTAACCTAGTCAAGTATTTTAATTTCACTTTAAGCTGAATACTAGTATCTTATCTAGTCAAATATTATGTTCTGTCATTATGGCAAAGATGCCAAGAAGAAATCAGTTATTAGAAATTAGCTATTAAAACTATTATGTTTAGAAATCTTCTTTCCGTTAAACAGAAATTGGGGAAATAAATATTCATGAAGGCTAACAATTCTGACGTCAACTGCATATATATACTGTATATGAATGCAGTCTGTTGGGTTTTTATATAGGCTGTTAGGTCTAGTTCCTGATGTGAGGAAATTGACTGAAATTGATTTTCACCTCAGATCTACTGAAATAGCTTTTACTCTTTCTTCCTTTCTGTATCTGGTCACACTTTTCTCCCAGAAGTGATGATCTAAGGCAAAAACGGGGGAAGGAGATTCTTTATGTGTGAGTGTGTTTGGGATGGGCTGTGGGAAAGGCAGGCAGCCGTTCAGATGGGGTGTGTGCTCATGGGAGATTTATCGCTTCTATTGGCAGTTTCTAAACTTACACAAACTGGACTAGCTGTGCTGTCATGGTGCAAGAGTGAAAATTATGTGTGAAGTTCTAAGAATACTTGGAAATGGAGTGGATCGGATGCTTGCTGGATTGTGTTTTAAAACACAAATAATACTGAAAACTGAGCTGTATAGTGGAATGATCTATTTAGCTTACATTTGGAGAACTCTCATTGTGGAGAACTACAGTATATATATATATATATATATATATATATATATATATATATATATATATATATATATATATATATATATATATATATATATATATATATATATATATATATAATTAAATATTATTACTATATTATTATGTTTTAATAATTTGATATTGTGTCCAGTCATTACTTTTAAATTGATATTTTTCTTAAGATTATTTGTGTGTGTGTGTGTATGTGTGTATATATATATATATATATATATATATATATATATATATATATATATATATATATATATATATATATATATATATATACACTGTTAACCCTTACTGTAGATTTTGCAGTTAATAACTGTAAAAGAGCCAGGGTTTTGCTGGAATGAAAGGAAACAGTATTTTACTATAAAAGGAGTAGGATTTGTATGAAATTGTGTAGTGCAAAAAATAAATTACAGTAGTTTACTCTATGGACCCATCACAGATAGTTACTGTCATTATAAATGGTAAATTACTGTACTGCCCCATCTACTCTGATGCTTTATGTTACTATTTACATTATATATATATATATATATATATATATATATATATATATATATATATATATATATATATATATATATATATATAAGGGATGTAATGGTATCAGAATTTCACGGTACGGTAATACCTCGGTATGAATGGCACAGTACGGTGCCATTACAGGAAAACAAAACTAATGAAAAGACTCGAAAAAACTGCCAAAAGTACTTATTTACCTTAGCACTGAAAGTAAGTAAGTTTTCAAACAGGAACTTCAATTTTTCAATTTTAATAACAAAAAACTATAAAACCATGTAGAAAAAATAAAGTTTCAATTTAGTATTGTTGAAAACTCATCACATTAAACATTTAATCAATCATTCACTTGGATAAAGATGGGTTTTTTGTTTTTTTAAGAAAAAATATTTAAATATCTGGCAAAAGCTGGGATCTCTGGGCATTTACAATGTCCCCTGCAACAGAAAAAAAAACTCTCATTTGGGACTGAGGTTTCTGGGACAGAGAGATATGATTTAGCCAAGGTTGACCGCAGTGGGTAACATTGTGCATTGTCTTTCCACCACTTGAGAGGACAAGCCATGAGTGAGATAGAGGTCTCTTTACGGTACAAGTCAATGTCTCGATCAATCTAACAAGTGTGCTGTGTTCTCCAGTCCCCATGACTGCTTTTAGTCGTATTCCCTGACTGATATTTCACCACAGTCTGGCAGTGCCAGCATACCGTTTTTTTCTTTGTCTGTCACCTTTTCTCCTTTTTCGTATCTTTTTAGAAAGAAACTGAAATACTTCCACACATCCGATTTAAAACCCGCTTTAGGTTCACACACTCCATTTCCGCATTCCTGGATTTGTAGTGACAACAGACCGCAAAGGATGATGGCCACGCCAAGGCTGATGGGAATTGTAGTTCCCTCTACCTCCCGTTCGTTTCATTCGCCTAAGCAAACTTTTCTCAGAAATATGTGCCTACAGTAATAGACGGTATTTACAATATTGTTGCATACCTAATATATATATATATATATATAGGGCTCGAAATTAACTTTTTCACTTGGTAGCACTAGTGCTCCCAACTTCAGAAAGTTAGGAGTGCCAGCAAAAATTTAGGAACGCCAGCAAAAAATTAGGAGCACGACAACTACAAATTGTAATTTTTTTTTTTATTCAGAGAAGGGAAAAAACACAATCAAATCTAACAAAAAACATAAACAACAAAATTCACAGATCATTTACACATCCTGTGGCCAGGATTTGAAATTTGGTCTTCTGGCCCTCTGTCCATCCTCCATCTACCTCTTCACTGAGGCATCAAACACCTCTAAAGGAGGACCCTCAACACTGATTCGGATAAGATCCTCTACTGCACTGTTACTTACTGTAAATTATGCAGTAAATAACTGTAAAATAGTCAGTGTTTTGCTCTAATAAAAGGAAACAGTATTATACTGTAAAAGGAGCAGGATTTGTATGAAATTGTGTAGTGCAAAAAATAAATGACAGTAATTTACTTTATGTACCCATTACAGATAGTTACTGTGATAATAAATGGTAAATTACTGCTCAACCATTAATACCCCATGTACTCTGATGATTTATGTTGCTATATATATATATATATATATATATATATATATATATATATATATATATATATATATATATATATATATATATATATATATATATATATATATATATATACTGTTCAGTTTTGGTATGTGAATGGTCAGTAATGAGGAGATAGTGAGACAATGCATTGATGATAAGCTAAATTTCTCTTCAGCCATCTCTGTGTTTTCTTTGGTTCCTTTTATGTTTTTAACATTGCGTATCAGGAGTCAACCAATGTCAATGTCACAGAGCTAATTAAAAGGTAAAGATATCAACGAGATGCATTTAAAGGCAAAAATATTCACACAGAGCAACAAAATTATCACAATCATTTTTATAACTTTGTTTACTTTTCTATGATTAATCTAGTTTGCCTAGTTTAGCCTATAGTTAAGCTTTTAAATTGCACTTTAAGCTGAATATTAGTATTTTGCTAAATAACTAGTAAAAATGTGTTATTTAAAAAATATCTTAAACAGCACGTACATACATTTTTGCAGAGACTCAATGAATTTGTCAAGAAAACTTCAAATGAAGTAGGTAAAAGTGGCATTAACAGTATAGTATAAAGGCTTTCCTAAATAAATGTATTATTCAGGTTATTTTATTTATTTATTTATTTATATTACTAAAGGTTTGGAACAACATGAGGATCAGATTATTTATTATTATTATTTATTTATTTTTTGCTTTGGATGAAGTTTTTATATTTTTATTGTTTTTATTCAATGATATGTGCATGATTGTGATAAATGTAGGCAGTTCCTTTGAAAATATGCTATGTACCAGGGATGTCACACTTCTGGAGGACCACAGCCCAGCAGAATTTAGTTCCAGCCCTGCTTCAACACACTACCTTTAGATTTAGTGTGATCAGCTGTGTTTAATTAGTATAACTGCACTGTTACTCTGTAGATTGTGCAGTAAATAACTGTAAAATAGCCAGTATTTTGCTGTAATAAAAGGAAACATTTATTATTTATTAACACATTATTTTAATGTAAAAGGAGTAGACTTTGTATGAAATTGTCTAGTGCAAAGAATTAATTCCAGTAATTTACTTTATGTACTCATTACAGATAGTAACTGACAATAAATAGCAAATTACTGTTCAACCATTACTGTCCCATCTTCTTTGATTGTTTATGTTGCTATTTATAGAGACATGCATTTTAAAGGCAGAAAACAATGATTTAGGCATCACCACACACTCCCACAGGCTGTCCGTCTTATTCTAAACACAAAGGTTAGAAAAAGTTTTCAGAAAATGCTGGCCCTTTAAGGGAGCCAGGTGTTTGATTTGTTTACTGCTGAGTGTGCTCTATTCTCTGTCCATCAATTCAGATGTAGAGTCTGATATGTTTTAGGCTTTAAATAAGAATCTACAATGAGTAAGTAAAATGTGTTCAAATGTTTGTGAGGGTTTCTAAAATAAGGCTGTGTTTTAAGTTATATTGTTGTTATCTTGAACTGCGTACTTGAAAGCTACATTGTTAGCTAGTAAGCCTCTCCACATATAACTTCTTACATTACTTTTGTTTAAGTATATGTATTTATTGGATATTGCATACTGCCATAATGTACAGATGCTAACAGTTGTATGTATCTTTCTGGCAACTCAGCCAAAATTAAATTCCATCATCTCAGTAAGGTAACATGTGCACATCGTCACAGGGAATCACAAAAACATGATACACATAGCCATCCACACACAAAAGCTCCACTGTCCGGTCCCAGGTTGTGAGTTTGTTGCTAAGTGTTTTTCAGAGCTGTGTTTCCACCTATGAATTTATAGAAACAATAAAAAAGTTTGTTGTCTTGAGATAATTATAACAATAAAAGATTGGATCCTTTGGTTTTTCGGTGTTGCCAACTTTATTTTTATTTTTTAGAATTATTTTAAACTTTTTATTGAGATTTGACACAGTTTTAAATTATTTAAAACTTTAAAATTTAAAATAATTATGTTGTGTTTTTTGCTGATCTACCCTCCTGCAGATTTCAGTTGCTAACCATATCAAACACACCTAAACCAATTAATTAGGACCTGAACACCACTTGATAATTACAGGCAGGTGTGTTTGATATGGGTAGCAACTGAAATCTGCAGGAAAGTAGATATCCAGGAACAGGATTGAGCACCCCTGCTATATACCATGGGGGTCAAACTCCAAGTTCCTGGAGAACTGCAGCGCAGCAGAGTTTAGTTCCCACCCTGCTTCCACATTACCTGTAAATTTCTAACAAGCCCTAATTAGTTTGATCAGGTGTGTTTAATTAGAGTTACAGCTTAAAGTCTTGGTCACACTGTACTTTTCTCCCTTTAGACTTCCATTCATACGCATGTGAGTACTGCAGACCTGGAATGATACCTCATGCGACATTTCATAATTCACAGCATTGGAAAGTTCAAGCTTGGAGAACGCTGACAAGCGAAATCACATCATGTGATTGCTTGATACGAATCAAAGATCAAAACATGACCTCTCTGGCTTGCTTTTTCAATCTCTAATTATTTTGTTTAATTCCACTCCTCGCTTTGTTTAATTCCACTTCGCAGTGCAGTATGACAGAATTTTGCATGCTTAAACATTAGTGTGACCGCAGCCTTACTGTGCAGACCTGTAATATGCAAGACAATATTTATATCTGCTGATTTCTTAATTTTGTTATACTTTTTCTGTTATTTGTTTGGTGCCAAAACAATAAAATAAATTTGTCTGAAAAATGTTATGCCTTCTATTTTTTAATAACAGCTAAGAATACTGATTAATTTTAGTAACACTACAATAACTATATATGACATACTATTAATGTGTATGCAGTATAATGCTGTGATTTGTAACACTACAATACAGTAATTAACTACACAGTTTCCAGTTAGTTACCACTGCTGCTCTATTACAGTAATTAACTGGCAACACTGTTGCCAGCTACTCACTGTAATGGTTCAGTTACAGTAAATTACTGGCAACACTGTTGCCAGCCACTCACTGTAATGGTTCAGTTATAGTAAATAACTGGCAACACTTTTGCCAGCCACTCACTGTAATGGTTCAGTTATAGTAAATAACTGGCAACACTTTTGCCAGCCACTCACTGTAATGGTTCAGTTACAGTAATTAACTGGCAACACTGTCGCCAGTTACTTACTGTAACCGAACTTTTACAGTGAGTGGCTGGCAACAGTGTTGCCAGTATTCTACTGTAAAAAAAAAAACGGTAAGGTCTAACAGTGTATATAACCATTGAGCCACCTTGCCGCCCTTGATTTTATTTTATTTAATAAAAATAAAATAAAACTCATTAATTTTCTTGTCGGCTTAGTCCCTATATTAATCTGGGGTCGCCACAGCAAAATGAACCGCCAACTTATCCAGCAAGTTTTTACACAGCGGATGCCCTTTCTGCTGCAACCCATCTCTGGGAAACATCCACACACACTCACACACACACTCATACACTACGGACAATTTAGCCTACCCAATTCACCTGTACCACATGTCTTTAGACTGTGGGGGTAACTGGAGCATCCGGTGGAAACCCACGCAAACTCCACAAAGAAACACCAACTGAGGCGAGGCTCGAACTAGCGACCCAGCAACCTTCTTGCTGTGAGGCGACAGCACTACCTACTGCGCCACTGCTTTGCCTCATTCATTTTCTTTTCGGTTTATTTCTTTTATTAATCAGGGGTCTCCACAGCGGAATGAATTACCAACTTATCCAGCATATGTTTTATGCAGCGGATGCCCCTCCAGCTGCAACTCAATATTGGGAAACATTCATACACACTTATTCACACGCATACATCATGTGCTCATGTGCTCACATTTCACTTGTCACAAACTTGCTTGAATGTTTTTTTTTTTTTTTTTCACTTTTTTTTGGTATCAAATTAAGGTGTCCTTGTTACACGTTGTACTCTGTGTACTTAGTACAGTAATTACAAATAATTGTAAATTAATTACAAGCAAGTAAACCTAACCCACATTCTAATCCTAATCGTATAGTAAAGACTTGTAAGCAATTAATGTTGCTCGGTGTTTAAATGAGTGGTTATGAACTGACATAGACACTAAAATAAAGTGTGACGTAATTTTTAAAAGAAAATACTTAATTGCACCTGTTTAATTGCACCTCTAAATGAAACTTGTATGTGAAAATACTTGATAGGCTTGTTAAAGAACACTTTATAACCCTAGTGAGTAAACGGTCGCCAGATTGCCCAGGCACAGGAGAGTATATTGAATTTGGTTGCAGGCATGTGTGCTCATTGTAAAGCTGATTCTTTTGTAGGGAACAGCCAGCATCAGCAAATACTTCAGGCTTTGTCCTGTCCTATATACCGAGAAGCAGACTCGCACAGACGATTCTACCCACTGCAGCTGGACAAATTTGTTGTGGGTTGGATTTTGATGGAGGGGTTTAGAATCCTGTTTGATGAGACTGGAAAGTTATAAATGGCGGTTTCTCATGCTGCATCAGCCACATCCTATGTTTGTGTTTGTGGATTTTTATTATGCGTAAATGTAATTGTTTGCAGCATACCATCTGACCTATAATCTAGACCTATAAATAAATGCATATGAAACGAAATGTCCAGTAATAATTTACTGTTCTCTCTGACTTCACTAAAGTCAAGGCCCACTATTAATTGAACAGTCGAGGAAACCTAACCAACTAATATATTTTTATACCTAGCCATATGTTTTATATTTACACACATGTACCACAAAAGCCAAAAATCAGGACTTCATGAAATCTCTGCATCCTGTGAGCTGGATTTAGCACTTCACTTAATGGAGCAGTCCAAAAAACAAAAGTTTGTTATTGATTACTCATATATCTGTCGTTGCAAATCCCTGAATACATTCGCTCACTATCAGAACACAAATTAAGATTTAAGATGGTGCTTTGTTTCAAGAGCCAAGAGGAAGCCGAAGGGGTATGCGTAGGGGTAATGGTAGCAATATATTATAGTATTGGGATTGTACGGTGGCGTGCAATGATTTTGATTGGTTGTTCTGGTAGTTCAAATTTCTTAAGTAGTTTTATAATGCCCTTGATAGTTGCTAAAGTCTAAAGTACTTATTTAATTTTAACACAAACACTTAGACCCAATCATATGGTGGCCGAGAGAGCTTACTGTGCTGCAATTTAAAAAAAAACACGTGCAATTACAAAAAACGCCAGCAAATTAAGAAAAGATCTTCATCCGTTTGACATCACACTAGCTGCAAATTGTCACAACGCAAATACATTTAGCAAAAAACACACTGCATTTTTACCCAACACAAACAATTAATAAAACACGCTGCATTTTCTCACAACGCAAACATTTTATGACAATGCGCTGCATTTTCTCACCAGACAATCAATATGTTTCAAGGAGACCCTAAAACGCGACAGACTCGGCTATTCAAGTTATGGTTATTTAGGCTAATGAATACTAAAAACACAGGAATTTGGATTTTAAAATAAACAAACAAACAAAAAAATGCTTTCTATGATCACCTACAACTTCACTGAGCAATAGTCACAGCACAGCAGAGTCTGTCACGTTTTTGAAAATTTTCTGTTGTGTTACGTTCTTTTTGTTTTGAGAGAAAATGCAGTGTGTTTCCTTAAAGGGCCATGAACCACTCCCCCCCACCCCATCCCCCCAACAACCCCCCCGTTTCAGCAGGGTGGTTTCACACCTCTAGTTTGGAAAAAGTCAGGAAAGTGGGTGTGTCTAGCTCTGTTTGGGTGGGAGTGTCGGGGGAGGGAAAAGGGGAAGGATTTGTATAAAAATGGGACTTTCCATTTGGGCACCCGCTGACTTTCACAGAGGAAAAACAAACACACACGCAGGCGAGAAAGACAGCAACTGTGTTCAATGACAGTAAAATGTTTGATACTGCACATCGAATAAGAGAAAAAACCTCTGCATTTCTCTGTAACTCAGATGCGTTGCCAAGTGTGTAGACAATCCTGTCACAAAATGCAGCGAAAATTAAACACGACGGTCTGCAATAGTTTGCTTGCAGTGTTCACATTTACACTCAGAGAGCAGCATTTACAGCCGATCTTTCAGTCCATAATATTGTAATGATATTAACTTAAACTAAGTAACTTAAAAATAATTTTGACTAAGGCCTGTCTTTAAACACTGAAAGAATACTGCTGACGATACGAACTATAACTTTGCCATCTGAGTGAACAAAGAAAGGGCAATGATCACACACACTTACTAAATATGTAGAGACAGGACAATCAACACATACTGGAGCATTTTTTTTTAAAGAAGACGAGCAGCAAATCCGGATTTCACTATTTCCAAATGAGAAAAGCTCTCGGGTAAAAATGTTCCGTACAAACCTATTTCTGCCGCGTGTCGCGTGCACTGATCCACACGTGAGTCCAGCAGCGCTTTCATACAGAGAAAATGAAAACAAAATCTTCACTGAAGCAAATTATAAAAGCAACACTGACGACCAGTATCTCCAAACAATTCTCATTCTTTTCCCGATTCTTTTGGCAACACACCGTGGTATCTCTCTGCCGTCTGAACACTGTTTCAGGTACAGTCTTCGAAGCTAGCATGCATGTTAATAAAAATTGTAGCGCATACACAATAGAGCATGCTGATTGGTTTGAACCAAGTGTTACTCATGCATTAATGCAGCACAATCAGAGACGTAATACAATAATTCCACGCACAGACGCCCAGCCTACACGCTAGAATACACTTTAAGATCTCATGGCCTTGACGCCGCTTCAAAAAATTTTTCAAACTGGAAGTAAAAATTTGCTCGAAACAATGCAAAGACAACCAATTTTCACTTTTTAGTTAAATATATGTCCTAATAATGTTTTTAGCAGTGTGGGACACATATACGACTGTCAACAGCTTGTGTTTTGTGGTGTTTTGTGACCCTCTTAGCCTAAGTCTTTGTGTTAAAACTAAAGAATACTTTACTATAGCAACTATCAAGGGCACTATAAAAACTACGTAAGCAATTTAAACTACCAGAACATCCAACCAAAAATCATTGCAATCACCCATAAGAAACCACAAAGAAACCACTTAGCCACACCCAGGAACCATTAAGAAGTCATAGCATTCAGTTGATGTCTTTGAAAGCTTATCTTCTATAGGAAAGAAGTATATCTCACATAAGGCCACTTTTAATACTGTTGGTGTTAGTCAGCCACCCTGAAGCTGTAAATGTACTGTAATAAACGTAAATCACAGACACCATTAAGAGGGTGCTTACTGTAAACAAACGTTTCACTTTGTGTACTGGAATTTATGATCCCAATGTTTGAAGGGCCATTCCCATAGTACTTTTCTGTTACCACACTACTGTAATAAATACAAACTAACCCTGTTCATGAAATCTGGAGCCACCCTCAATTGTAAATTTTGAATTCCTCCCTGTACATAATAAAGCTAGAAACCAACGACTTATCTCGACACTGGCCATGTGATTAATATGGAAAGGCACTTCCAAACATTCTAGATGGATTCCTTAAATCTCCTTAAAATGTTGTGGGTTAAGATCATTAGACGTAAACAAAGTTAAAGGCATTAGCTGTGTTTTGTTTAACTTTCTCCTTTTCTATGATGGAGGTAATTGGGGGTCACATTTTAGAGAACTGGACAAAAAAGACTGAATAATTGTACAGTTTTGTTTGTTTAAGAGTGTAATATATGAGTTGTTTTAATTAAATAATTATATAAATTATATATTTTTCTAATATATTTTATATAGTTTTATGGGTTATATTAATGAGTTATATTGTTATTGTCAAATCAGATCAAATTTAGAGAAAGGTTAGAGAGCATTTACAACAAGCATATTGTTTATGACAGTCACCTTCTCTCAATATGCGTTATATGGTTTATTATATGCAAATATGCCTAAAGTATGGCAAAAGAGCAGTCTTTCCAAATATATAGGTAAAACTACTACAACAGCAACAACAACAACAACAACCATGGACAAAACAAAATTAAAAGGGATAGATGCTGACACATTTAGGTCTAAGTGTATGTATATAACAATAATCTAAAGTCTTGTTAAGTAAAGCAAGTGCAGGGTCATTTTTGAGCAAACTATACCTTTAATATACAAACAGAAAATATGGGAAATATCTACACAATATTCAGAACAAAAGTATAACGTGATCTCTTTAGCACCAATTAACAGCTTGAACTTTTTTGTCTTTTCTGAAAAGATGTGCTATTTAATATCAAGTATCTTTCAATATTTCTAAAAGTTTTACTCTAGATTAAGCGTATTCTATCTTTCTTTTTCTCTCCAGGTAAATCTCACACTGCCTATAATATTGCCTAAACAATATTCAGTTCTGGACTCTATGGAGGCCATTTCATGACTGTCTTTGTTTTATCAGCTGCTTTTTCTCCCCAAATATGATTTCATTAGCAGTGAGTTTGAGATCATTACCATGCTGATAAATAAAACTATTTTAAATTAGGTGCCTTCTCTTAGGAACTGCATGACTAATTAACCCCTGCCTGTCCATTTCAACATTCACAATCCCATCAAATCAGGCAATATGGACAACAGTTCTGGCAGAAATGCAGATCAAACCAAAACAGAAACTGCAGTATTTTTCATTCATTCTACCATCTTTCGCCAATTTTGTCTTTCATGTCTTACTAGAACCTGCAGCTAAATACTGTATTTTCTGTTTATATATGAATAGAGAATTAAAAGTAATATATAACGTCATTTTAGCCTCACTAAAACAACAAACGTAACTGTGGGTCTTTTGCACAGTACCGTATAAAAAAAAAAAAATACATATATATATATATATATATATATATATATATATATATATATATATATATATATATTCAACATACAGTTAAAGTCAGAATTATTAGCCCCACTTTTTAAGATATTTTTCAAATGATTTTTTTAACAGGGTAAGGAAACTTTCACATGTATGTCTGATAATATTTTTTTTTCTTCTGGAGAAAGTCTTATTTGTTTATTTTGGCTAGAGTAAAAGCAGTTATTGATTTTAAAACCATTTTTCAGGACAGATTTATAAGCCCTTTTGAGCTAAATTTTTTCAATAGTCATCAGAACAAACCTTATTACCCTAATCTGCCCAGTTAACCTAATTAACCTAGTTAAGGCTTTAAATGTGAATTTAAGTTGTATAGAAGTGTCTTGAAAAATACCTAAAAATATTAATTACTGCCATCATGGTAAAGATAAAACAAATCAGTTATTAGAAATGAGTTATTAAAACTATTATGTTTAGAAATGTGTTGAAAAAATATTCTCCTTGTTAAACAGGAAATGGGGAACACACACACACACACACACACACACACACACACACACACACACACACACACTTTCTTTTGTATATCTTGTTTTGTGTTTAGCAGAACACAGAATTTAAACTGGTTTAAAACAAGTCGAGGTTGAGCAAATCACCCACATCTTGGATGGCCTGAGGGTGAATTACCTGCAAATAGCCCTTACTTTATAGCTTATTCAGAACATGGAATATCTCTTTGAAGTTCACAGATGGGATACAAGTCTGTCTTTCCTCTAAAGATCCATCCATAAATCAGAAACTGCACTAACAATATTGCTTTGTTGTTGCTCCTCTGGTAGGGTTCCATGCTTGTTTCCTTTTCCTTGGCCGGACTCTCAAACCTAAAGGCCAAAGCAAAGCCAAGACTACAAAGAACCAGTTAGAAACGTAACTGCACAAGTTTCCTCTTCCTTAACCACTGTTTTTTTCTTTTCTGATTCATCTGGACAGGAAGGCACTGTAGACAGCTCAACCAAATTAACCTATAATAGCTCTGCAAAAATAAAAAATAAAAAAGAACATACAAAATAGAGAAAGTATTGGTCTTGTAAACAATATCTGCCTCATTCAAACATCCCTTTAAGACTACAAAAAAGAAGAGGTTAAAGGAGCTGAGCATAATTTCATGTTATGTAACTCTGCCATAAATCATTGCCTTAATAAAGCCATTCTGGTCTTACACAATCATTTAATTATGTAGACGGTCAGACTGAAGTATAGAACTTTCTAGAACTTTGAGCTGACTCATTTCAGCTCAACTGCAATCAGATTATACTGGAAACATCCCATTAACTTATCAACATTGAATCACGGCGTTGTTCTAGAAAACATCATTGTGGATGTGAGAGGAGATGTTTACAGAGGAAGTGACTGTCCTGACCTTGTGCAAGCTTTGTTATCTAAGACAACACCTTGGAGACAAAAATACGCAGGCAGCATTCTCTTCTGGTAAAACTCAGTGGAGATTATTAGTAATGCTGTTTGAATTTATTCATGAAGAGTTTCATAATACCAGAATTGAATCTAGGGATCTTGTAGTTCTCGAGTTTGCTTACATTCCTTCCTCTAATATGCATTTTTCAGAATTTGTTTGTTTGGAATCGTAGTTTGTGTGTTTTTTTGAAGGTTACAGTGCATCCGGAAAGTATTTATAGCGCTTCACTTTTTCCTCTTTTTTATGTCACAGCCTTATTCCAGAATGGATTGAATTAATTTATTTTCTTAAAATTCTACACACAATACCTCATAATGACAAAAAAAATAATAAATTAAAAAATTTAATTTATTTTTGTCAAAATTCTGAAAAACCACATGTACATAAGTATTCACAGCCGTTGCTCATTACTTTGGCAGCAATTACAGCCTCAAGTCTTTTTGAATATGATGCCTCAAGCTTGGCACACCTGTCTTTGGGAGTTTTTGCCCATACCTCTCAACCTCTATTAGGTTGAATGGAAAGTGACGGTGTACAGCCATTATTAGATCTCTTTAGAGATGTTTAATAGGATTTAGGTCTGGGCTCTGGCTGGGCCACTCAAGGACATTCACCAAGTTGTTGTGAAGCCACTCCATGGATATTTTGGTGGTGTGCTCAATAAGTCTATTGGATCAATCCCTTCACCATTAAACTGACTAAATGAAGTAAACAATGTTTGATAACATCAACTTTTGTTTGCCACTTTGTTCTTGTATAGGGGTAAGTAAATAATAATAATAATAATAATAATAATAATAATAATATTTTCTTACATTTATATACCACTTTTCTGGGCACTCAAAACACTTTACACATAGGGGGAATCTCCTCATCCACCACCATTGTGCAGCATCCACCTGGATGATGCGACGGCAGCCATTTTGCGCCAGACTGCACACTACACCAGCTGATTGGTGGAGATGAGACAGAGTGATGAAGTGGGCAGATTTGGTGGGGTTAAAGGACATCCTGGGATTTTTAATGACCACAGAGAGTCAGGATCTCAGTTTAACGTCTCATCCGAAAGACGGCACTATACTGGGGCGTTAGGACCCACACAGACCACAGGTTGGGCACCCCCTGCTGGCCTCACTAAAACCACTTCCGGCAGCAACCTAGCTTTCCCATGTGGTCTCCCATCCAGGTACTGACCAGGCACAGCCCTGTTTAGCTTCAGTGGGCAAATATGTGAGAGTTGGAGAGAGCTAGCTGCCGGCAGTTGTAGCCTATTGATTAGTGAGCTGGACTTGTAACCTAAATGTAACTTGTGTTTCTCTTTGAGTTACAAATTACAATCCATCTATCATTTGTACAGTGTCCTCATTATTCCAAGATTCTTTCTGTTCTTCTTTACCTGGAAGAGTCTCAGTTTACCCTCTTTAAAACACCAGTACACCCTATTTAGGTGTTTTTTATTTCTAAAGTTACTCTGCATTTACACTTGTGGCACCGAGACAATCAAGCTTGGGCAAATAATGGAGAAAATTCCAATCAGTGGCCTCATGTTGAAGGTATCATCATGCACTGTAGACTTTACACAAAGTATTTTACAATGTTTTAAAAATACTAAAATACAAAACATTAAACTATTTAGACACAAAATATAAACAATTTCATTAACCCTACCAAATACAAACTACAAAATACTATTTTGTATTTGAATACGCGTTTAAAATGCATGTATCATATATACTGCCCAAGTGCAGTTCTATGAAAATGGACGATTTTTAAAAAGAGGTATGGTGCCTAACCCCACCCCTAAACCCAACCATTATTGGAGGATTAGCAAGTCATCCTAAAATGTACAAACAAGATCGTACAAATTCATACGAATTAACCACTAAATCAAAACGATACAAAGTGGCGTGAGATTGGATTTTGCAGTATTTAAAATTACAAACTTGACATGTGCTTTAAATTAAAAAAAAAAAAAATTATTACTTGTATTTACAAAATTATTTTATGTTAAGTGGCTGTAACAAAAAGATTTATTTGGCTGAATTTATACAAACAATTTAAGTTACTTTATTTACTTAATTTACTAAATTTTATTAAACATAACTAAATTTAATTTGGTTTTTAATTCAACACAAATAAATAGTTTGCAACAATTTTTCAGACATAATTTTTGTGTGTGTGTGTGTGTTTGACTCTTGACATTACAATTAATCTTTACCAAATTCCTTTTTTTATATTCAGGTGTTCTATCACTTCCAGCTCATTTCAGCCCATACACAGAAGGACGTCAGACAGGATTGGAGACCAGAGAAGATGCATATGCTGAATTGGAGCTGCGGACACTCGAGCAGGCCTTACTGGCTACATGTGTAGGCAGCATCTCAGAGCTCAGTGAGTTTTTAACTTCCTTCCTGCCCGTCTGTCTGTCTGGTTTTATCTGTAGATAGAATACTACAATTATATCCAAATGTATGAAATTTAATGTTGCCTATACCCTATTTACTCTGGAACAAATCACAGAATAATAGTATTAAAGATTGCCCAGTAGATATGTCCAAAACATATTGTTTTGCTTGTTTAACCACCATCAAGACATCAGAGACAATGGACAATCTTAGTATAACTGGCTGAGATGGGGAAGTTTTTCTCAACAGAATAACAGGGAACTCACATCTCTGAAACTTTTAAACATATAATAGGCTTTATATCAAATAGGCACTGTAAGTAAGGGATAAAATACCTTGATTTTGTAGCATAAAGCCAGACAAGGTTTTCAGCAGCCCCGACATTAAGATTGGTGTTGGATTAGTGTTGTATTAGCCTGAAGGGGGTTACTCTGCGATAACAACCACCTGGATCTACTTTATCCTGTTTATTACAAGTGTACTTACAACGATATTTCATGGCAATTTCTAACTTTTTATTTAGTGCCTAAATTATATGAATTTAATTGATCTCATTTGTACAATTTAATACAATTTGCTCATCCCACAATCAGTTAGGTTTAGGGGTGGGGTTTGATGCCACACCTCCTTTTAAAAATTGTACATTGACTGAAATTAGTCACTGTTTACTTGCCACAAAACGTAAACATTAGGCATGAAACATTGTCATAGTTATTTATTTAAAGGTCCTATTAACCTACATAATGAACCCCTTCCCCCTCCTCCTTTAAAAACAGAACATTAGTGTTTTGTTTTATCAGACATAAAATACCTTGTAATGTCATGAGATTCCTAATTATTCCTAATTGGAATAAAGTATACCAGACAGTTGTTGAATAATTGTCAGTAAACCACATATTTGACATTTAAATTACTCCATTTGGACCTAAAAACTTCATATAGCTACATTTCTTTACATATAGCTACATTTATATATATATATATATATATATATATATATATATATATATATATATATATATACACACACAGTTGAAACACACACAGTTGAAACTAGAATTTTACATACACTGCATAAAAAGGCACATAATCATTAAAAAAGTCAGATGTTAATGTGACTAAACTTGTTCTCTTTTAGGTAAGTTAAGATTATCAAATTTGTTTCTGTTATGCTTAACAGAAGAATAATGAGAGAGAGATTTTTTGAGAAATGTATAACTTTTCTTAAAAGTCAAGTTTACATACAATAAGATTATTGTGCCTCTGAAAAATGTCAGATGATGGTGTCAAGGCTTTTGGAAGTTTCTGACTCCTTCGTTGTGTCAGAACATGGGATAATCAACAAGCCAGAATCAACAAAAAAAGCCAGATTGCAATTTGCTAAATTGCACTGGGAAGAATAATATTTTTTGGAGACATGTCCTGTGGTCTGATGCAGCTAAGATTGAACTGTTTGGTCGTAATGACCAGTGTTTCATTTGGAGGACAAAGGGGAAAGCTTACAAGTCTAGGAACACCCTCCCAACTGTGAAGTATGGCAGCATCATGTTGTGGGGTTGTTTTGCTGCAGGTGGGACTGGTCCACTTCACAGCATAGATGGCATCATGAAGAAAGAACATTATGTAGAAATATTGAAGCAACATCTCAAGACATCAGCTAGGAAATAAAGCTTGGCCACAACTTCCAAACAGACCATGACCCTAAGCATACTGCTTAATTAGTTAAAATATACTTTAAGGACAACAGAGTGAATGTTTTGGAGTGGCCATCACAAAGTCCTGATCACAATCCTATAAAAAATTCATGGGCAGAATTGAAAAAACTTGTGCGAGCAAGACAGCCAACAAATCTGACTCAGTTACACCAATTCTGTCAGGAGGAATGGGCCAAAATTACTTCAAACTAGTATGAGAATGTATACCCAAAACATTTGACCAAAGGTATGCAGTTTAAAAGCAAAGCTAAAAAAATACCAAGGAAAAGACTGTAAACGTTTGACTATCTAGAAATTAATAAAAAATTTATTTAATTTTTTTTTTTTTTGTAGCATTTTTTTAGCATTTAGCAAATGTAAACATTTAGGTAATCCTAACTAATCTAAAATAGTAAACGTTTAGTATAATTTACCATCAGACATTTAACAAAATGGTTATGTTCCTTTTTTTAGAGTGTATCTAAACTTCCAGTTTCAACTGTATATAAAAGCACTGCAATAAAATTCAAACATTATATTTTTTCTCAACCATTTACCCCAGTATGTAGACATTTTATAGGCTTGTTGTCTCCAGGAAAATGTCAGTACTTCCATATCATACACCTCTTTTACAAGCTCATGTCATTCACCTACAGGATAGCATGAGCCTTGAGCCATTTGTTTGTAATTGCCTTTTTGCTATTTTTTAGTAGTGTATTAAGAAGATACATTTGAAGAGTAAATTCCCAAATAATTAAAAAATAAAAATTACAATCTAGATTCAATTGCATTATTACATGTATCTATTTATTCAAATCTTGCTAATATGTGTGTATAATATTAAAATACCAAAATATTTGGAAATGATCAGCCAACACATTTCCACATTATCTCCAGCATTCACCATTTTTTATCTCTAGTTTAAAAAAAATATTTTATTTTAGGTGTTACAAAGGATCTGAATATTTTTTTTTCTCCAAATAAATTCCCTCCATGAATCTGAATTATTGTGATCATCTGTGTTTCCCAAATATTTAACCATTCCTCTATTTTTTAAATAACATTGGCTTCCTTTTTCCATTTCTGTTTTATATACATTGTTGAGTGCTTTTTTATGTCAAACAGGAGTAAATGATTGAATATAGCTAGGTTTCTGACAGAAATGCAACAGTATTTTTACGTTTCAGTCCTCTGCAATGAGACACACTTTGAGAAATGCTGCAGATGGATGATAAAAATGCTTAAAAAAAATTCCTGTGGAACAGAAAAAACTGTTGTAAATATATAAAACTAAATAGGTGGTATTGTGGCTCAGTGGTTAGCCCTGCTGCCTCACAGCAAGAAGGTCACTGATTCGAGAGCTGGTTGAATCAGTTGGCATTTCTGTTTGGAATTTGCATGTTTTCCCCCAGTGTTCATGTGGGTTTCCTCCTCAGTCCAAAGACATGCACTATAGGTGAACTGAGTAAACTAAATTGGTCATGTATGTGTGTGTGTGTGCGTGTGTGAATGTGAGAGTGTATGGGTGTTTCCCAGTACTAGGTTGTGGCTGGAAGGGTATCTGCTGCGTGAAACATATGCTGGAATAGTTGGCCGTTCATTCCAATGTGGCGACCCCTGATAAATAAGGGACAAAGCCGAAGGAAAATGAATGAATGAATAAAATATGTTTCAGATTCATTTGTAAACTGTACTGCACTTGTTTGGTACACATACTGAATCAAAACACCATTCACTGTGGTTAACAGGGTCACAGTGCTTGCGCTAACACTCTGGATTGTAGCAAGTTTCGTATAGATACACAGTTGCTTGGTGTTATCTCTGCAAACACAACATGGAAAAGGAGATAATGTGGAGGCTCTTTATCTTTCCGGCCTGACTACTCTATTATTTTATCCTCTAAATAAACACCACCGTGTTGTTCCCAAAGAAGAGGCATGTTTGTTTTCTAAACAGAGCGTTCCTGAATGGAAATGGAGAAAAAAAAGACAAGGAAGTCTGGAAAAGTCTTTTGGTGCCTTTAAGTGCATTGTGTATCTGTTTTCTAGATAATTCCTGAAGGAAGTTAAAATACACACCTCTCAAAGGATTCAACCACCTTAACAAGCCTATCCCCTGACTTCATAATGACGACTCATCTGCAGTAAAAAGAAACTTGTCTGTTGCAACACGATCCCCTAAATAAAAGTAACATCTGGTCTTGGGGTATTGTGGAAAGTGGAAATTGAAGTAAATGTAATTTAGCTTTATTTTAAAGTGTAAATACAACGACTACAGTGGCTCATTCAGCAAAAGTCTGACTGATGGTTCATTGTACAATGTTTTAGTTTCCTTCTCAAATGAGTTTACATTTGAAAATGGGATATTTCCCCTACAGTGAAGGAGATCCTTTGTTGGCATAAGTTGTCTTTTTCTGAGCTGTTTTAGCCGTGTTTACCCATCATGCCACAGGCCCAGCAGTGACAGGGTTGGCGGCTCACCATTAGAAGTCATGAATTTCCTAATGCAAATGCTGAACACTTTGCTGCTTGTCTCCCGCAGCACAAGGACACGTTTATGCAGGCCAAACATTCAGTAAGGCTGAAGCCACTGCAAGACAAGCTGAATGAAGTCAATGAGAGTTGTCTTTGTCCACCGCTTGTGAGGTTTGCACCTCCCGATGAGCTCTCATTTAGGTTTGATCCAGCTGTAAGAAGCAGTGGACAGTAGGGCATCTGTATGTCCTCAACTGCCATGGAACCCTAGAAATACGTACATTAGAGCTCCATCGAAACTGAGACCAGTCTGAGATGGGAAAAATCCGCTGGTGGTAGTCATTTCAGAGTTTGGAGAGATGGTTAAAAGCAAGGGTGCCCAAAGTTTTTTATATGAAGAGCCAAAAGAGTCGTGGGCCGAAGATAAATATACCAAACTATTTACATTAAAGTTGGCCTAATTCCTAATTCACTGCATTATATTTAAAATTAAATAAAGTACATTACTTTGAATCGTTTTAGCTAATGAAGTAAAAAGCTTTTATTTATAACTCCCCATCATTCTTCCTTTCTTCTAAGATGGAAGGGTGGGCCAAATCAAAGGTTACTATGGGCCAACGTTGGCCCATGGGCCCCAGTTTGGGCATTTCTGGTTTAAAGGGAAAGGTCTTATTAAAGTTTCTAGTTTCCACTGAGCGATACGGCCAGAGGAAACTAGATACACCCAGCGACCTTCTTGCTGTGAGGCGACAGCACTACCTACTGCGCCACTGCCTCGCCATCACATTCTTTATATTAGGTATATTCAAATGACATTAAAGCTCAACTTGACTGGACTTGATACTCATTGCATGAAGTGTATTTTAATGCAGTTGTTGATTTACCTCAATCATTGTTCTTATCAAGGTGACTTGGTGTCACGGGCTATGCACCATATGCAGCGCCTCAGTTCTGTCCGTCATGGGCTCAGTCCAGCTCGTCATGCCCGTCAGCAACCTGTTTCCTGGTCACCAGACGCCCTCCACACTCTCTACTACTTCCTGCGATGCCCTCAGATGGAGTCTATGGAGAACCCCAACCTGGATCCACCCAGGATGGCCCTAAGCAAAGAAAGGTAAGCCTAATTACTGTTCTCTTGCGAATCCCTAATCTCCAAATCACACAATGGGTGCTGAGCTAATTATCAGACCCCTAATGCTCTATTGGAATTTAACTATACACTATTAAATCCAACGGCCTCAAGGTACTTTAAAGCTTTTAATTATATAGTAGAAATGTTCAGAGCTCCTCAGACCCCCGTTCCAGCTGCTGTACTTGGAAGTTCATCATAATTAGTTCTCAAAGAGAGGTTTGACTGGGTCATTAGCTGTTGAGGATGGTTTTAAGAATGTCCCAAGGGCAATACCTGCTTGCTAAATGTAAATAAGAAAGGTTTATTTTATGCATGGTTCGTTTACAGATACACTGTAAATATTGGTTTAGCTCTGAGGTACTTTTGAAAGGATGCCCACTTGAGGAAGTTACTGTACTTGCTAAAGTAAAAGGTCACAGCTTTGCTAGCTATAAAAAATAGCTACAATTACGTCATTGAAGGGGACAATAGACCCTGTTTTTTGTAAGTTAAAGGTGCAGTAGGTTATCTCCAAAAATGGTAACCGCTTAGCATATTATCTTTGGACGTTGGGGAGGGACTGTGATTCAAAGTCACACCTCCTGAAATTGCAAAGGCGCACTGTGTCACAACTGCAGACAACCCATTAGTTCATGTCATTCGTCAGTTAGTTAGTGTTTAGCCAGCGGCATGCAGGATTTACATTTTTTAAAGCAACTTCAGCTCAGTAAAGCAGGCTAGGCGGAATAGCGGTATTTACTGATGTTTTGTTGTTAAACTAAATATAAATCTACATCATCGATGCTGTCAAGGGTCCCTTATAAAACTGAAAATAGTCACATAAATCTTTCGCTGGGAGATTACAGTGACTGAACAACACGTCTTTGCATAGAAGCAATTCATAACAACAAAATCTAACATAAGCTTAGCCTGACTAAAATAGTTTTAAAACAGAACATTACCTGTCTAACAGAAATACTTTGGCTATGATTTCGTCCTTCCTCCAGCCTGCAAAAGTTGATTTCACCGCGTCTCTGATTGTCTATTGATTGCGCGGCGCTCATGCAGGCGGGTACGCACGAATGGCGGATCTGCGTGAACAGATGCGCAGAAGTCTGAAACTACATTTGCTGACTAACAGTTTGAGCTACTTCAAATCAAATCAAATCACTTTTATTGTCGGAATTATGGGAGATGTTGGCCCAAAAATATTTAATTGGGTGAAATTTTTTTTTTGTTTTATGCCTTAAACCAGAATATAAAAATACATATAAACACATTTAGATCATTTACTTTAATCATTACTATTGGACTGAGAAGAGACTTCAGCACAACCAGCACAACAACAAAAAATGTTTCTGAAGACAATCACCTACTGCACCTTTAGTTTTTCATTATATTGTGATTCATGTTTTATGTTGTTATTGTTGTTATTGTTGTTTACAAATTTTCAATTGCATTATGGTACCTTGATTGCTCCACAGCCAACCTTTGAAGTTGAAAAGATTTAAAAAGTAAATGTCATTGACATTTTAATAATTTATATATATATATATATATATATATATATATATATATATATATATATATATATATATATAATATTGTTTACATATATATATATATATATATATATATATATATATATATATATATATATATATATATATATATATATATAATATTGTTTACACTAAAATGTAAATAAAATAATCTTTTTAATTTGTTCTTTTTTTTTTTTTTGAACAAAGATTAATATGCCAAAATGCAAGTCATAACGTAAATAAAATAATAATAAAAAGGCTGTTCATTAAATTATTATTTATTTATTTTTTGTTCACTGCCTCAACACCCTTCGGTAACCTGATTTTACCAAGTAGGACATGTTCCTTGATTAGCATCTATATTGATCCTGGAGCATTCCAATCTGCAAATCAGAAAAAAGGTCTATTACGTTTAAGCTTACAGTAGGTTTATGCACTCTGATTTTGGGAATAATTTACAGTTATGGTTGGGTTTAGGGGTAGAGAATATGTATGGATTACATTTTCCAACAAAATAGATTTTCAAGGATCAACATATATGCAGTCCAGGATAGCGTTGTACTTGAAAAAATCATGACATGCCAACACTCTTAGTAGGGTATACATATTGGCAATGTACCATGCTACTAATAGCATTGCACTTTTGGCTACCTTCTTACAGTAGCTAACATTCTTGTTTGTAAACTACATTATCCTTTTATGATAAATGGTTGTTACAGGAGAAGGCTATCTTGCTGAATAAAAAAATCAAAGTCTTTTTTGTAAATTTTTGTGCACATTATTATTTGGGCAAGTACAAAGCAATCCTGGATTAATATCTACGTTGATCCTTGAACATCATTTTTTTTAGAAAATGTAACCCAAATCTATTCCCTACCCCTTAACCCAACTATAACTGTAAATTATTCCCCAAATTAGAGGGGAATAATGGTTGGATAACAATCATGTTGAAGTGCATAAGCCTAACCTTAAGTCTAAATTTAACACAAATGGTAAATGTATTCCTTTATTCTTACTGGCTGATTGGAATGTTGTTTCGGGATAAACGAAGATTTGAATTCAGTAACATGACCTACTTGGTGAAATCAGGTTGGCTAGATGTTTGTTTCCTACTTTGGTGTTTGTCTGCATGTTGCAGTTGTGTGTAGAGTATGCATTTGTACGCATTTAGCCAAGCTTGATATTGATGGAACACTTGTGTAAGACTTTCAACTAACCAACAACAGTGGAGTCTTACTGCCAAATCAAGAATCTTTCTTAAAGATCATGCCAGAAAAGGTTTCCAGCAATATTGGAGCACTTGTGTACATGGAGGCCAGAGAGCAGGATGGGATACAGGTGGTGCTTCGTTCCTGGCAATAATTACGGTAAAGGGCTCAGTTGTTATTTAAGGTCTCCTCAACGTGCCTTCTATTGAAAATGCTTGCTTGAAATGAAACCACAATGGTGCACAGGCATACTGTGTGGTCTTAACATAGACCTGTAAAGCAAAAGGGGGCGTTCTGGATACAACAAAGTCTGGATATGTGAGCTAGATGTTGGTAATATTAAGTGTTGATTTATGATGGCTGAAGATGGCCTGTGTAACTCCTGCTGAGTGGGTGGAGAGAGGGAGGAAAGGGTCAAAAAGGTGAACGGGAGTGCTGGGTGGTAAGTGGTTGCACATCAAGGAGTCACTGTAAGATGAGAGCTGTAAGACAAGACCATATCAACTCTGCTGTACACAACAGCTTTGATTATTGCTAAACTACTTCTATGCCTATATTTATCTGTGGATGAAAAGTCAGTAGGTCAAGTTTTCATGCTAAACAATGACACATAGTACAGAGTTGAAGGCAATCTTGTCAAATTTTAAACCTTTTAATGAGCAATTATGAACCAAAATCAACTTTTGGAAACAGCTTGGACAGAAATGTGTGTAGGTATAGTGTGTCCACAGTCATATTAGAGTGATATAAACACAATAAGTCTCTATTTAATAATTTTCTGGTGGTAAAATAGGACACAAATTCTATTTTACAAAAATTATTTTAAACACAGAAGATGAAATCAGCTGACAAAATCTCAAAATTATATAGTTTTACCACAATTAAAGCTAACAGGTGCTAACATTGTCTTAACTGATGCTCAACACGCAAAAGTCTTTTTTTAAGTACTCAAGGGTTTCTTGAACCTTTAAAAATATAATCCAAGTGATGTTTGTTGGAGAAATGCTTTTTAAACACATTTTAAACATAATAATTTATTTGTCTTTGCCAAAATTACACTACAAACATGTTGCTAGTTATTTTGCAATGTATTAATATTCAGCTTGAAGTGTAATTTAAATAATTAATGAGGTTATTTGGTCATTAAACAGCAGTGGTTTGTTCTCTAGCCAATTGGAAAAAAAATATCTTGAAAATTGACCTCAATTAAATTAAATAAAAATGTGATTTTTTTTTTATTCCAGACAAAATAAAGAATAGTACATCCTAAAGAGCAAAACTATCTAGGAAATACTTTGAAAATATCCTATTCTACATAATTTTTGAAATATTTGAAAAAAAAAATAAATAAATTTCCAATAGCTGTATATAGAATAAGATGCTTTTGGGTTTTCAAATATATGTATCCATATAATAATTCCAGATCCAGATACTGTATTAGAGCGTTTTTGCAAACATGTTTATTTAGATATTGCAAGGGGTTATAGGTAATGGTATATTTATCCTAATATTCATTCATCAATTTTCCTTCGGCTTAGTCACTATTTCAGAGGTCGCCACAACAGAATGAACCACCAACTATCCTAGCATATGTTTTACACAGTGCATTCTCTTCTAGCCGCAACCCAGTATTGGAAATCACCTATTTGCACACTTATTCACACACAATTTTGTTTACCCAATTCACCTACAGTGCATGTCTCTGGACTATGGGGGAAACCGAAGCACCTGGAGGAAACCCACGCAAACACTGAGAGAACATGCAAACACACAGAAATGCCAACTGGCCCAGCCAGGACTCGAACCACTGACTTTCTTGCTGTGAGGTGACAGTGCTATCCACCGAGCCACACTGCCGCACTATTTACCGTAATAATTAAAGAAAAAACATAATAAATGAAACAATTTAGAAAAATGGTGAGCATTAAATAATCTACATGCAGTTTTTCTTTGAACCGAGGTGTTGTGAAACTGCTGTTTATATAACACATATTTGAAAGTCACTTATCAGTATAAAAAGACCATTTCATAAAATCTCAAAGGTGGGCTCAGAGGTGGTTTACTATTTACACATGATTTTGGATTCAATCAAATATATAAAATAATGCACCCATTTAAAGTAATGCTGAGATTAATCACCATCCACTGCCAAACCGCTTGAAATTCCTGGCTAGAAAACCACAGCATTTAATATGCAACGGCCATAGAGTCGCCTGCCAGATGCTAGTGTTTGTATATGACTCAGAGAGACTTCAACGGAGACTTATATATGTTTATAGCAAAGGAAGCAGCCATGCGGTCTCAATAGTGAACTCTTAATCACCGTTACACATCTCTAGTGTAATCTAGTCATGTTAGAGGCTTTAACACGTGCGTAAAAGTCTGTGCATGCTATGGTCTGCCAAATTAGCCCAAAGTGCTATACCGTTTCCACTAACCCTGATTAGCCAAGCTTTGATGTAGGCTGAAACTGAGCTCGGATTTCGGGTCGAAGGCCATAGGTTGAACTTGAGCCCTCGAATCAGAAGCACGGGTCATTGTTGAGGTGCGACCCAGGGGCCAAAGGAACAAGAGACAGAAGGACACAGAAAGACGTTTGTTTTACACTAGCAAAACACTTTGACAAGAGAACAAAGCCAAGGTTGTAAAAATGTCGAGGAGCTTAAATTTCATGCTGGTTTTGTTTTGCATTCATAAAAGAGAAGGTCAGAGGAGTGGACCGTGTGTCAGAAGTTAGGGCTTGAGTAGATGTGTCTGAAACTGTGGCTGATACTTGTAGTACTAGCATTCTATGTGTCTCTTATTTGTTGTTTCATGAAGGAAAATAGCTTACAGGCGTAGTGTGTTTGGATTTGACTGCTGTACATGTACAGTAGCTTTTAAATAGCTGCCAGAAGTGTCAACATCATACAAATAGAGTTTTTGTATTAAATGAGTGGACTAAAAATACAATGTAAGATAAAATGATTTATTTAAACAACCATTGATAAATACTTCATCTGAAAAGGGTTCATAAGAAATCGTTGTAATAACGATATGAAATTTCATGAATATGAACGAGATTTTAACGCACAACTGTTATTTGCTCAGTTATATCAAATTCCAAAAGTAATATTGTTTGAGATGTCCTTTTTAGGACAAATTAACATAACCAAATACGTCATAACTGGTCTTTATCTTTGTCATGACAACTTGACATTACAAAGACAACAAAACTTGCCATATATATATATGTCATAAACATGACTAAAAGAATGCCATTATAATTGTGTAACACATTTAAGAACAGCATCATTAATATTTTCCTGACCCCAACTAGAGTGGTGTAAATTGAATTTATCATTAAAATGTCATTAAATAGTAATGACACTGTTATAAAATTATTTGATAAAAAAATATTTGACGTATTTAATAAAAAATATTAACAAAATTAATTTTGTTCCGTTGAAAAGAGTGATAAAAAATAATTCATGACAATTATAATGACCTCATTTCAATCATGTTTATGACAGATCTATGGCAAGTTATGCTATCTTGGTAATGCTTATTATGACAGGTTATTTCGTCATAACAAAGACAACGTCACCGTTGGATTTTTTGGTTTTGCTGTTATATACTATAATTTGTTTCTGTTTAGTACAGCATATTATTTACAGTAAATAATTCAACTGAAAAATGATGCCTCATATGATTCATTGACAGTTTAATTGATCACTAAATTAGGATTGACTTGGATTTAAGTTGCTTCGATTTAAAAATGAAAATTGGCAAAAAATAAAAATAAAAATAAATTGCCAAGTAACTTTTAGCTTAGCTTGCTACATTTCCTAGGGGGTAGCTTTCAGTGTAGTTAAGCTACATTTTAAGTAGAGTAGCTAATAGCTTAGCTCACTACATTGTTCAAGTAACTTGCCCAATACGGTCTATATCAAATAGGCCCCATGAGTAAGGGATAAAATACATCTAGTCATTATCGCAGCATAAAGCCAGACAGGTTTATCAGCAGCCCGTCATTAAGTGGATCTTTGTCGTATTATGACTTTGTACCTGTCTATTGCTCTGGGTGGCGACCTGCTTCAAATGCAGGTGTGTGTAGGTATATACAGCACACATACAACCGGCCTCTGAGCGAGCTAAGAGAGGATAATGTGAGCTCTACTGGTGTTCCTATTGGCTGTCACTCAAGAAAGTCACTCTTCATTTGCATAAAGTTGAAAGATTCTCAACTTTGTCGCTCGACACGGCCACCTGGTCACTAATGGTCACTGTCGCTTGCATAGAAGGAGGTCGCCGGAAGTCACACACTCTTCATTGAAATGAACGGTTGCTTGTAGTCTGAATGAGGCTTTAGCCTGAAGGGCTTTATTCTGCAATAACAACCACCTGGATCTACTTTATCCTGCTTATTTCAAGAGTACTCGGAATGCTGTCTCACAGCAATTCATAACTTTTTAATTTATAGTGGCTATTTTGTATGAATTTGCATGATCTCATTCGTACAATTTAGTACGATTTACTCAACCCACAATTTGGTTTAGGGGTGAGGTTTGGTGCCACGTGCTCTTATGAAAGCCTACATTTTCACACAACTGGACTCCTACAATTCGTACAAATTAGCCACAAAACTGACAAAACATAAAATAGTTACATTTCCTCACAATATCAGGCTGGAGAGTGTTATGAACACCACTTCAAGTAAAGTTTCACTAAATAATATAGTGATCTTGGTGACGAAATCTTATCATATTTAAGATTTAGTACATATTTAAATAGAGCTATGTAAAACATGTGGAAAAAATGCCATAAACATTTCCTGTGTGAGTCATTAGTGTACCAGCTGATATATATTTTTCGCCCCACAAAAACACACTTGCAGATATGCAATCAAATCCTTGTAGGCACTTACAGATATCAACTCCTCCAACACCGTCAACCCCCTCTTTTGGCTGACCAAAGTAAACACACTTAGTATGCTGCAATCTATTAGTCTTAACAGCAGTTTTAAGAGCCTTAGCACTTGAAAAATCCCCTTGATCAATACAGCAAGCAACTGAAATTGCTTCTCTAAACTATTTTAGTGAATGTAAGTGGTTGTTAAGCATGCCGCCTTTCTGCCTCTTCTCTCACTTTCCCATGAAGATCTTTCCTTATGCTTGGATTAAGGTTGAGCTTTTTTACAACCACAAGTCAAACAAATGTTACTAAACCTCATCTTTTTGGCTTGAGGCGTTACTCTGCTCCTGGCTTGCATATAAACCAGGCTTTAAGTTTTATCTTTGGTTTTGTTCAGACAGGCAGATAAAATCAGATATTTTGGCATGTCCTGCTTAAATCCGTTGTTTGTAGAAAAAAAATGAATGACTTTTTTTCCAGTTTACACCACAGCAACCCATGTGAATAAATGCCTGGGACAATACAGTTAATCAAATGCTAATAGTTAGCAAATAATCTCCCACCTGATTTCTAATCGAACCAATTTTATGACTAATATCTTTTGTTGTTACCAAGGTTATTATCGTTTTGAACTTTTTAATTAGTTTTAGCTCATTTCATTAATGGTTTTGTTAGTTTCAGTTAGTTTATGTTTTGTGAACACATTTAGTTTTTATATATTTAGCTTTAGTTCAAGTGATAATGGTTTAAAAGAGTAAACAGTACACTTTCAGTGTAGACCAGAGCAAAGTTTAGAGTTTGAAAAGCTTACATCAAAGCTTATATCAACTTAGTCATAAAAGTAAAATAATTGTTGGAACAAACAAATGCAACAAATAAAAGTAAAAATTATAATGAATCCAAACCGACTTTTTTATATTTAAGATCATACTGTATATATAGTTGTTGGCAAATGAAGTAAATATAGAACACGTTTTAGGTTTCAACAGAAAGTTTATTGCTATTAAAATTGATTGATGTATTTGGATGTAAAAGTGCCATCTACAGGTATTTTTCTAAACAGCTGCTAAGTCAGATTTTCCAATGAAAACTCAAAGCAATTTGTAACTTTTTGATTTAGTGGCTAATTCAAATGGCTTTGTATGTTCTCATTTGTACAGATTGTATGATCTCATTTGTACAGACATTGTTCAGATCTCATTTGTACGATTTGATCATCACCCGATGACGGTTGGGTTAAGAGGTGGGGTTTGATGCCACAGCTTCTCTTAAAAATCCTTAAAAAAAATAAAAATACATTTTTATACAACTGAACTCATATGAATTCATACAAATTAGCCATAAAATAAATCATACATGAGGATTTTTCACCACTGAATGAGTGCTTATGAATTCTGAAATCCATTATTGATTTTTTGCTAATTATTGTTTCATTTTTTAGAGAATGTTGTAAGTTAATTTCATTTAGTTTTAGTTTTTCATTAATTGTGATTTTGTTTTTATTTTAGTTAACAAAAACGTTTCTGACCAATAGTTTTAGCCCTGCCCACAAGAACACAGGTTTTTAAAACCGCACTTTTTTTCTACGCAGATGTATCTGATGACTGAAACCAAAACTTTCTGAAAACTCCGGCCAGGGTGTTTTCCAAAAACTACAAACATTTTTTTCTCTTCAAGATACCAGCGTGCGTGCTGGGTTCACACTAAATGCGGAAGACACAAATTTTGCATGTTCATGGCAAAGGTATTGCAAATTCCGCATTGTTCGACCTCTGGACGGTAATCCGCCTCTATCTACTTGTTTAGTGTGATGTCACGTGAAGCGGCTTCCGCATCCAAGCACCATCAAATAGCAATAGTAAACATTTACAAAGCAATGTAATACTTCCATAAATCACAATCGCAATGTATATATATATATATATATATATATATATATATATATATATATATATATATATATATATATATATATATATATATAATGATACATTTTTTATAAGTTGTTAAAATATTGGTTTCTGTGATGAAGTCCAGAGACTGTAGTGTACACCATGATTTTATATCAAATTCACTTTAATGTTTGATTTGACTAAAAAGTGGTCATAAAGGAATATTTTCTCAATTCAAATGAGTAGTAGCTTGGACCAAGAAACAGTGTTTTATACATCACCAATATGTCACGACTTTACAAACGGATTCTGTTTGTATTGACCTTTATGCAATTACTTGTGAAAATACTTAATTCCCCATTTGGTGTGAACCCAGCTTAAAACTGTGAATATTGCCACCTGTTGGTTTGGTGTGCCTTGACATGCACGTGTTTTGTCGTTTTCATGTGGATGGAAATTTATTTATTTTTATTCTGTTTATGAAAATACTTAAGTACGTGTGGACGTGGCTTTTCCTTGTTCGTTTACTAAAATAACCTACTGTAGGATTTGCGACAGAATGAACTTCCATACACAAGGTGTCGATAGAGTTTCCTTCAAATGTTTACATCATAGAAAAAGACAGGAGACATTTGAGCTAATGTCCACTTATGCAGAGTTCAGACTGCATGATTTTGATTCAGCGACAGGTTTTAAGAAATCGCAGACAAATGCGTAAAATCACAAATTCAAATCGGTGCTCGTTCACGAGAGTAACAATCTCACATTATGAACTATCAAAGATGCCATTTGAAAGAATCGCCGACGAGTCGCAGATGCCTGTGAGATATTTGGCATGCTAAATATTTAGACCTGTGAGCGATACAAATCATGCCCTGTGAAATGTGTTCTTGTTGAAAATAACATCTGCGATTACCTACAGCCAATGAGAGAGCAGCATCCACTAGTGTGGGCATCTGCAGGCCAGCAGGAAGTTGGGGGGAGGCTAAAAGTGCTCATTTTCAGTTTATTTGGACACTAGAAATGGAGGAAAAACCAGGGGAAATTTGGCAGGAGCACCCTTGTCTGTTTGATGTGTCATCTGAGCAAAACCACAACCGGGTCGAAAAAGAAAAGGTTTGAGAGATAGTTCCCTAGTTCCCTTCAAACCCAGGTGAGCAAAAATAGGTACATTTTATACAGCACTAAAGGCTTCTCTCTCGATATGTAGTTAATAACAAAATATATACTACATGACATCGCGTTGTTGTTTCTATGACAATTCACAATAGTGTTCCTTGTGTCAACACTTAGAAGGCAATATCAACTAACCCAGTTTAAAGCAAACACCTGACAAACAAACCCGAATTTGATGTGTGTATCTTTAGAATTTAAATATAGCTTGTCTAAATTTAGCTTTACCCTCAGATGTTTCGCACTTGAACACTGACTTCAGACTTTGAATTGTCTTTTTTTCTTTTGAACCAAAATGGCTCCCATCAAGTTGTCACCCGCAAAGCTGATCTGTTTGTTGTGGCTGAGCGCATCTGTGGGTCTCAGGAGATTGGTTTCTCTGTTGTGCATATCTTGTGTGTTTAATGAGCTTCACGCTCCTCTCAGCGTGTCTCATTTGCATGTCTTGCTGGGCTGACAGACTCTCGGCGGGACTTCGTTGCTTTTTTTGTTTGACGTCATTGTGTTCCTGCTGTGAGAGATGAACTTTCACGTTGCTATCTCTAAGCCCACTTTCTTTCAGGATTGGCGGGGATACAAAACACAACACCACACTGTTAGCCGGGTGGATCTTTATCTTCTTATCTAAGTTTTATTTAGAAACAAAAAAAGAAAAGATTAGATTAGGGTTTTAAAAAAGAAATACTGAACATTTATCAGTGCCTGGTGATGATAATTCATGGTTCCAGCTTACTTGGGATGCTAAATACAGCTAGCTGATGGAGGTGTAGCTGAACACTTACAATACATCTCCCCTTTTTTGGTACAGATAGCTCTTTATGGTGACAGTTAAGGAAGTTAGTAATACATTGAGAATGGATGTGGTTTACTCATTCTGAAATTGTGGCCCTATATACATTTCCGGAGAATTATGAATTATGTAGCCAAAGCTATGTATTGCTGCATTTCATCTTTAAAATGAACGCAATGGGGCGTTACGATGCTGGTCAGTTGGTCAGACAGCCAGTAAGTCAGTCAGTCAATAGAGGCCTCTGGTGGATTTACGTGAGAACAGCAAGCGCAAATAGCACTCACGAGAGAAATTTGAAATCTGAAAAAGTGTACACAGCAGCCTCTGGTGGATTCGCAAAAACAAAAACGGCATGAAATTAACTTTCATTTGTATGACCAGTTTTACAACAAACAGCAAGGTCAACCATGGGAACTACAAATTAACTATGGTTTAGTTTTGCCATGGTAATTGTAGTGACACTGTGATTACACATATGGAAATCAGTGCACCAAAACGACATTGTTACTACAGATCTACTATATATTTTGTTCATTCACACTGTTGATTTTTAAAAGCCAAAACAATGAAATATCGGATGAGGATGGTGATTAATCTGAATACAGTATATTATTATACAATCATCCTTTCATTTAATCTTTTTTTAAAGGTATAGGCAAGATGGTTTGGTTTTAAGCGCCTAAAACGAAATATAACAAAAATAGCATATAAATAATGTATTATTGTACAATCTATTATTGCCACAGCCATGTCACCCTGCAGCCCAAGACCGGTTACTCACTGAAGCTAAGCAGGGCTGAGCCTGGTCAGTACCTGGATGGGAGACCACTAGGGAGGTTGTTGTTGGAAATGGTGTTATTGAGGCCAGCAGGGGGTGCTCAACCTGTGGTCTGTGTGAGTCCTAATGCCCCAGTAAAAGTAAAGGGGACACTACACTGTCAGTGGGCGCTGTCTTTCGGATGAGACGTTAAACCGAGGTCCTGACTCTCTGTGGTCATTAAAAATCCCTTGGCACTTCTCGTGTAAGAGCAGGGGTGTAACCCCGGTGTCCTGGCCAAAGTCCCTCTATCGGCCCATACGATCATGTCCTCCCAATCATCCCCTTCCACTGAATTGGCTCGATCACTGTCCAAGTGGATGCTGCACACTGCTGGTGGTGTGGAGAGACCCCCCTCATGATTGTAAAGCGCTTTGGGTGTATGGCCATACACAATAAATGCGCTATATAAATACACATTACATTACATTACATTACATCTTTACAATTATTAATTTCCTCTTTTGCAAATATTTTTATCAAATCCACCCCTTGTTTTCTGATAAAACTGTTTCACTCATGTCTACTGATTAGTGATTGGCAAAGATTAATTGTGATTAATCGGTACCAAAATACAAGTTTGTTTTGACAGAATAGATGTGTGTATTATATACATTTATTATGTATGTGTTATACAAACACTTTCATAGAAATCAAATTATACAAAAAAAAATTCTTACCATATAAATATATTTTATATCTAAATATAAATAAATATTTTCTCAAATAGATGTATGCAGGCATGTATTTATATATAATGTCACTAATAATACTCAATTAAATTGTCAAAACAAACTTTTCCCTTTCTGTTTGGCCAACACGGCTGGGTTCAAACCAAACGTGTAGAACACGATTTTTGCACGTTCGAAGGCAAAGATATTACATATTCATTTGTTACTTCTAAATTAATTCTTTAATGCTTTCTTTAGTAATACTTTTGAAAATCACTATTGCAATATATTCATCCATGCCCGATTATCACATGGTCGAAAGTGATCCATTTTTTTATAAACTGTTAAATTATTAGTGTCTGTGATGCAGCAAACTTTTATTTTGGATGCGATTAGTCAGGATTATTTTTGTCCACACTACTAGTAATATACAATGTACATCTCAAATAGATTTTATGTGAAGTTTATAAAATAAGTCAAATTCATTCAGACAACCCAATTTAAATAATAAACAAAAATAGGTTTTGAAACTTGTCAAAACTGAACATATTTATTGCATAGTATACTCTATCTGGGGATCAGCCTATATTCAGTCTTTATGTCAAGAAGCTTGCATAAAACAACACACTAGTGTGGTGTCTGGTAAGAGTGTGCTCGATCTGCTGAAAACAACACACTTTTAGCAGCTGTATCTTATTCTGCATGAATACTTTGATATGACAGGCTGCTGACAGACATGGCCTGTCTCAGTGATAGCTGTGCTTTCTCATTGCGCAAGCACTTTTTTCTTCTTTTTTTGAGACTCGAGCAGATTTACTGTGGTGTGGCTCAACTTGTTTCATACAACTGAAGCTGTCACCAAAATTGTTACACACATGTGCACACACACACACACACACACACACACACACACACACACACACACACACACACACACACACACACACACACACACACACACACACACACACACACACGCACACACACGCACACACACACATATATATACTTATGTATCTGAATGAGAACATGATGTATGTAGTTATTAGATTCATTCTAAGGTAACACTTTAAAATAAGGTTCATTAGTTAATGCATTTACTAACATGAACTAATTATGAACAACACTTGTACAGCATTTATTAATCATAATTGAACATTTATTAATGCATTATTAACATCCAAGTCCATGCTTGTTAACATTAGTTAATGCACCATGAGTTAACATGAACTAACAATGAACTACTGTATTTTCATTACCTAACGTTAACTAATATGAACAAATACAGTAGTAAATGTATTGTTCATTGTTTGTTCATGTCAGTAAATCCATTAATTAACATTAACTAAAGAACCTTAATGTAAAGTGTGACCTATTCTAATCCACACCATAACACTAAAAAAAAAAATCATATACAATATATATATATATATATATATATATATATATATATATATATATATATATATAAATAAAAAGAAAAAGTTTCAGTATTCGTAACATAAAAAATCATACTCTTTTCTATTGCTATTCCCAGGCCTTTCCTGCTCCTCCCCCCTTTAATGGAGTGGATGCGTGTAGCCATTGTTCATGCAGAGCATCGGCGGAGCTTATTGGTGGACAGTGATGATGTCAGACAGACAGCCCGACTACTCCTGCCTGGGCTGGACTGTGAGCCCAGACTGCTGAAGTAAGACAACCAACGAAAAAAAGCTAGTCTGACTGACAACCAGCAAGCTTTTTCACTGGGTGGCTGATAATCAAGTAAAGAAAATCTTGTAGACATGCACTAAACACTTACACATCTTGGATATATACATACATAGTCTTGGATAGAAAGTGCCCTTCCAAAATGATCAAAAGTGCCCCCGTGACGCGGCACACCTTCGGTCCCGCCCTTCAGTAGGCGCGCGACAACACCCCTCTTGAGTACGAGAGATCTGCAGATCTGCACAAATTGCCCCCACCCCCCGCTCTTCCAAAAATTTATCCCGCTCATGCCCTTTGGACGGTCTCTGCACGGGCCTGTGTAGCGTACAAAACTAGCACCCTGTCGGAACAGCTTAGCAACTGTATAACAGTGCCCAAGCACCCCATTCAGAACACTTTAGCAATACATAGAACAGCTTAGCTAATGCACACTAATGCTTCAACAATCACTCTGAGCACCAGAGCAACTGCGTGGAAATAAACTAGCAACTCCCAAGTAACAACTATGAAATAGCAGTCACGCCAAACACTTTAGCATCCAGTCAGAACAGCTTAACAGTTTATTGCAGAAGAGCTTATTGAACTTAACAGACTTAGCTTACTTAAGAACAACTTAGAATCTGCGTAGTAATACTCTATCAATCTCTCTGAATAACTGTGCAATATCCCAGCAATCACTTGACCACCTTAGCACCATAAAAACACCTGATTACTCAGAATGTCTTAGGAGCTATGTCCCATGCTCTGGCTATCACTTAGCTCTAGTAAAACAGCATAGAAACACATGGCAATGAACTAGCAACCCTCAAGTAATAACAATTAAATTACAGTCACCCAAAAAACACTTTACCAACCAGTCAGAACAGCTTAATAATTGCACAACAATGCCCTAACAACCACCCAGAACGATCTTAGAAACTGCAAAGCAACACTCTAACATCTCAGAATAGCTTAGAGACAGCTTAGTAATACCCAGAAATTGCTTGACCACCTTTGCAAAATCTAGAACATTTTATTACTTGCATTAAAAACACCTAATTCCTCAGAATATCGTATCTACTATGTAGCAGGCATTTGCTACCACTCAGCTTTGGTAAAACAATAAAAGAAACAGCATGGCAATGAACTATCAAGCCCCAAGTAATAACAATTAAATAGCAGTCACCCAAAAAACACCTGAGCAACCAGTCAGAACAGCTTAACAACTGCGAAACAATGCCCTGACAACCACCAAGAAAACTTTAGGAATAATTGTAATATTTAGGAAACTGTATGGCTATATTCTAACATCTCGAAATAGCTTAGCAACAGTTTAGTAATACCCAGCAATTGCTTGACCACCCTAGAAACATCTGAACAGTTTATTAACTGCATAAAAACACCAAGTTACTTAGAATATCTTAGCAACTATGTAGCATGCGTTGGCTACCACTCAACTAGTAATAACTAAAAAGCTAAATGGCTGCATGATAGGATAGCAGAGCTGTAACATGTGTAACCCTGTCGGTCCTACACCACCCAACCCACTCCGAACTGGGATCAAACCTGCGACTTGCATGAGGGTCAGTTGCTCTAACAAGGAGGCTTAAGACCATGACCTCTAGCAACTTTGGCTAGAGCACCTTTAGAGGTCAGAGAAGTGAGGTTTACCTACACAGCACTTCACTAAATGACTTCAATTACACTCCCCCTAAACCTCACTCCCATCTGGGTCGCGGCATCAACGTAACCCCGCCAGTCCTACACCACCCAACCCGCTCCAAGCTGGGATCAAACCGGGGGACTCTCCGCATGAGAGTCAGTTGCTCTAACAAGGAGGCTAAAAAAATGGCCTTTAGCATCTGTCGATATACTGTAGCACGTTTAGAGGCCAAAGGAATAAGGTTTTCCTACACAACACTTCACTAACTGGCCTCTATTACACTTACCCCCCTAAACCTCACTCCCATCCAACGTAACCCTGCCAGTGCGACACCACCCAACCCGCTCCAAGCTGGGATTGAACTGGCGACTCTCCACATGAAAGTCAGTTGCTCTAACAAGAAGGCTAAAATAAATGGCCTCTAACGATAGCACTTCACTAGCCGGCCTTCTTTACACAAGCATTTAAAACAGCTTAGCAACCTTCTAGCATTACTTTTACATTAAAAGCTATCTGAAAGTAGCTCATTTGAATGGTATAGCACGTTCTGTGGGAATAAGCCCTAAGACTAATTCAATCAATGTTTAAATAATGTCAACAGACTTTAAACGTTGGAAAAAAGTCAAGCACTTAAAATGTCACAGAGCTGAATGTATTAGACATGATCTCACGCTGCCTCCATAAAAGTGACTTTCCATCTCACCGTATTAAAGCAATGGCAAAGACCTTATGCAAACCTCAGATATTTCGTGCTCCTCACACTGAGGTCAAACCTCAGGCTTATTCTTAATCACTTGAAAACACTTGAGGAAAATACGGCACTCCACCCATGAAAACATGTAATGAACACCACCACCACCATTTTTTCCCCCACTTACTTTCTTCAAATCCATTTGTCCATGTTTTAACTGTTCTTCTATCAATTGTAGGCCCGAGTGCTGTTTTAGTTCCTTCAGGCGGCTGGATGCCAAAGCCGCCACAGATAAGTTCCAGCTGGACCTCGGCTTCCGCATGCTCAACTGCGGCCGCACTGATCTGATTGGCCAGGCCATTGAGTTGCTGGGGCCAGATGGTGTCAACAGCATGGATGACCAGGTACCGTGAGATCAGAACCGCAAACCAGACATTAACACCACCTGTCAGCACCTAAGACCAAACCATACATCACTTTGTTACATTGATATCATGTTTTTGGTCCAGATGTCAAATTCTCTTTCTGCATCTGTGGCAGGGTATGACCCCGCTGATGTACGCCTGCTCGGCTGGAGACGAAGCTTTAGTCCAGATGCTGATTGATGCTGGAGCCAATCTGGACGTAGCAGTATGTACCACCATTTATGCTCTAGGTTGCTATTTTTGGGGGGAGGAGTGTAAAGTTTAAAGTTAAAATATAATGTGGTAGTATGCTTATATATATATTCATATATATGTTAAAAAAATTATACATTTGACAGCTGAGTAGGGAAGAGCCATAAAAGGGCTAATAATATTGACTTTAAAATGGTTTACAATTTTAAAACAGCTTTTATTCTAGCTGAAATAAGACAAATAAGACTTTCTACAAGAGAAAAAAATATATAAATATAATCTGTTAAATATCACTTAAGAAATATTTTAAAAAGAACAAATATTGCACAAGAGTGCTAATAATTTTGACTTCCACTGAATATGAAAGCTGACGGTCTTTTGTTTTTAGGTACCCATGTGCTCACCCAAACATCCCTCAGTTCATGCAGACAGCCGCCACTGGGTGGCACTCACATTTGCTGTGTTACATGGTCATATTTCAGTAGCTCAGGTAAAGTGCTGTTTGTTTTTTAAGCATTATTTTACTCCCAATCACAAAACATACTTTACAGCTGATTCTAAAAATTGCATCGATGTGCCAACCCCTAAGATTTAGTATTTGACTAATTTTAACCTTAGTATAACAACTTGCATTACAAACAACTATATGTATAGTCAACTGAATAGTTTAAGTCATAGGGCCCTATCATACACACGGCGCAAGGAGCGACGCAATTGTTGTTTGCTAGTTTCAGCTTGGAGCAAGAGTCATTTTGATTGCATTTGCGCTCATATGTTCGCCCATAGGTGTTCGGGTCTAAAAAGGGAGGCGCATTGCTGGCGCGTTGCTATTTTGAGAAACTATAATAATAGTCTGTTCTATAGACCAGAACAAAGCCGGTCTAAAGTCCAGCGCAGAGCGCGTTAGTTGTGCGCCTCACTTACACACTGCTTAATACACACAAGATGTAGAGCAATACGCAAATATCTTAACATATGAAAAAGAATTAAAATATTAGGCATATATTTAGGATATAATAAGGATATATATAGGACATAAATATAAAGGATTAAAATATTACAAAACAAATTATTTTCTAGCCTACATAAATATTAAAACCACACATTTATGCCTTCTTCATCTCGGGGACTTTTTCAGTTTATTTATAACAATTTGCTTTTGTATAATGTAATTATTATATGCAGCATTATTTATTATATCCATATTTATATTTGTTTTATTAAAAACAAGCTTAGATTTGCCCACCTGCAGGTTTTAGATCATATGGGGCACAGCATGTGTATTTGGATATAACTCAGGTTTTTGACCACACTTTGTTATTACTGTTCATTTATTAGTTTGCTGGAAATTAGAACTGAATTTAGAAATAGTTTTGAAACAAATCTTTGCACTTAACAAACAAAATAAATGATTTATAGGCTAACTGATGTATGTGCGTACAAGGTTTCCCTGTCCACTAGAGCAGAGGTCCCCAACCTTTTTATCACTGCAGACCGGTTGACGTTTGTCAATTTTACCACGACCTGGTGTGTGTGTGACTTTGAAATGCACAACACATAATATACATAAAGCATATGATAAGACCTTTGAGTTTAAGTTAGATAAAAACATCAATGTGTTTAAACTTTTACTTGATACAAACATGTTGGACAAACTCAGTTGTATTTATTGTATAAATAGTTTTTCTGTTGTTGGTGGTGTTGAACAAATTTATTGGATGGAAATCCTGCTCTTTGTTAAATTCATCCAATTAGTTTTTTTTTTGAGTGCGCACAAATATATTATTGCAAAGCATCTTTAATGTAAAATTCATTTAAAAGAGAGATCTGTGATGGGGTGTACTTTATGCTGAGCACTGTATAAAGTACTGTATAGTACTATTCTTGTTTACAGTCAGCAGATGTTCACCTGTATGTCTGTATTTTCAGCTTCTACTAGATGCTGGGGCGAATGTGGAAGGAGCAGCCATCCGTTACGGACAGGAGAACACCTCTGAGACGCCTCTCCAGTTGGCATCTGCAGCAGGTGTGTGTAGCACAACTCCCTCACACGTCCATCTCGCCCAATTTCCACCAGCTCAGATTTACCGCCCGCTTGGAAAGGTTGATCACTCCCATCCCAAACAGGAATCCTTAAAAAATATGGCCCTGTTTTGGCACACAAAAGCCAAACTGTAGAAGCCACAAACTATACAATAGATGACTGAATTGGGTCAGGAAGATGTGTTTCGCCACAGTTCATAGCCTTCACATAAAAACCTTTACAAAATGAAGATACGACAGGTTCTGTTACCTTTAATTTTTTTCTGATTTTTATTATGTAAAAATGATGGTTTAAGGTTCTTTACTAATATCCTATAGAAAAATAAGTCAGATATGGTTGGATAGATGGAAGTATGCCACATACTTTTCCCTTAAAGTGTTAGTTCAACCAAATATGAACATTCTGACATGCACTCACTCTTGACTTGTTCCAAACCAGTTTGAGATTTTTTTTTCTTCCGTTGAGCACAATTGAAAATATATAAAAAATGTTGGAAATCGGGGTGAGGCGATGGCACTTTTGGTAGTGCTGTCGCCTCACAGCAAGAAGGTCCCTCCGGGTGCTCCGTTTTTCCTCACAGTCCAAAGACATTGAATTGGTAGGTGAATCGGTTAGGCTAAGTTGTCCGTAGTGTATGAGTGTGTATGGACGTTTCCCAGGGATGGGTTGCAGCTGGAAGGGCATCTGCTGTGTAAAACATGTGCTGGATAAGTTGGCAGTTCATTCCTCCATGTAGAACCCGGATTAATAAAGGGACTAAGCTAAGAAGGAAATCTTTAACCACTGACTTTCATAATAGGAAAAACAAATATTATAAAAGCCAATGGTTGCAGATTTTCAACATTCTTCAATATATATTTTTTGTTTAACAGGTGCAAATAGACATAAAAATAAAAATATATACAATAATAAACTGCATGGCTTGGAAAAAGTGAGTGAGTAAATGACCAAATCATCAATTTTGTGTGAACTATCCCTTTAATACCTCACATTGATCAAGCAGGTCAAATTTCTGAAGTTCAAAAGGCATTGTTAATTGTAAATTTGGGTTTTGATTTAATTTTCAGAATGTTCAAGAAAGTGCAGTTGTATTTGGAGGAGGGCATGTTTGAGAGTTTAAAAAATGACTGTTTTTGCACTACTTTATACGCTTTAATCTCAAAAGATCAAGAATGAGTTAATTTCTCATGACATGACCCATCTAATATCATTACAGTAATGATCATGAATTGTGCTCTTTTTTTCTTTTATTGTGGTTCTCTCTCATTTCGAATACAGAGCCATGAAATTTCACCATCTGTTTTTCCTTTTCCTCTGGTCACTTTTCTCCTTGCGCAATCTCACAGGGAATTACGAGATGGTTAGTTTACTCCTGGCGCGGGGTGCGGACCCCCTGTTGAGGTCCCAGGACAGTAACACATTGACATCATCGCTCTATGAGGACATGAACTGCTTCAGTCATGCTGCCGCCCATGGCCATAGGTAGTATCATCATCCTCCAACAGCCTGGAACAGATCATATTAACACAAAGTTCAAGTACACACTTCCCCCTAGCCAACTACAACTACAGTAATAAGGAAATGTTATGTTTAGGTATGAAAGATCATTCTTATGCTCTGTCTACTCCTCATATTAAGATATATTTTCATCAATCCAATCACATGTAAATTGTGCTAAAGCACTTGTCCAGTTACCACCACTTCCAGAGGAGAACAGAAATGGATTTTATTGGATTTCTTTCATAATAATAAGTGTAACCACTTATGCAGGTTTAAATGTTTAGTAGCATTTATTAATAATCCAAAATCATGCTTGTAAACATGATCTAAGAATGATCAGCTTAATTTCCATTATATAACGTTAGCATCGATGAATATACAGTTGAGGTCAGAATTATTAGGCCCCTTGTTTATTTTTCCACAATTTCTGTTTAACAGAGAGAAGATTTTCTTTGAACACAATTCTAAACATAATAGTTTTAATAACTCAACTCTAACAACTGATTTATTTTATCTTTGCCATGATGACAGTAAATAATTAGACTAGATTTTACAAGAATCTAGATTTTTCACTTTTATACAGCTTAAAGTGACATTTAAAGGCTTAACTAGGTTAATTAGGGTAACTAGGCAGGTTAGGTTTATTAGGCAAGGTATTGTATAATGATGGTTCGTTCTGTAGACAAAAAAAAATTATAATTATTTGCAGTAATAATAATAATAATAATAATAATAATAATAACTAATTTTCTCCAAAAAAAAAAAACGTTACTACAAAAATCTAGGAAAATAAACAGGAAGCAACAAAAAAAAGGGGGGAATATATTAAATTAACTCAATTATTTTTGATCACTATCAAATATATAAAAAAAAAATAAGTAAAAATTTTAAAGAACATAATATAAACAAATATAATACCTCAGGGTAAGGGAGTACAAAAATAGCAAAGCAATCCAATAACTACTTTAAAGTCTAACTAACTTTCCTAACAAAATAAACATTCCCGAAAGAAAGAAAAATACAAATTACTTCCCTTCCTTCCTGCCTACCCACCAAAACAGGAGAAAAAAGGTTTAAATTAACAAAGGACACCCTACACCTTACTCACACTATACATAAATTAATACACATTATTAATAAAGCGCACGAGTCACAAGCCCCTATATCTAGGACTGGATTAAATAAACTGAGACGAATAATCTCTTCTCTCTCTTGGCTTCTGGTCCACTGCAGCCAATTTATATAGCGTGGGCAATTAGCTTAACAACAGGTAGCAGCAATCTGCAAACAAAAAATAAACAAATTATGAGATGTAACACAATATTATATGCACTATTATATATATATATATATTATATGCAACCATGTTATCTGGATACAGGCTGGATCCAAGATTATGTGAACCTCCAGATGAGGTTTCAAACTACAGTGTCTTTTTTGGGAGGTGTTCCTAACCCGGTTGCCCTGAATAATGCAGCCTAACAATACTTTAAAGGATTTTAAATGTCACAGTTAATTGTTTGTAAGAAGAAAGTTTTTAAGAGTATGGACATGCAGTTAGTATTTACCACAATGAACAAAGGAGTAAAGTAAGAGAACACAGATAATAAAGTAAAGTCAAGGATAACTGTACACCGTTAAAAGCAATTTTTTTGCTTTACTAAATAAAAACTAAAACAAAAAACATTACACCCATTGCTGTGATTAGTTGACTTTACTTGAAAATGTGAGTAAACCCTGTTGCCTTAAAATGATTAAGTAAATTAATAGTGTGCATAATTATAAAAATTAAGTCAACTTAACTGTTCCAAGTTACAATGGATTGACTCACTTTTTTCAGTACTAATAATACTTAAGTAATCTGAACTCAAACGTTATAATTAGCTGTACTCTATCAAATGTGAGCCATCACTAATGACAGTCCCTAACAACATTTGTAGCACAGTTCTAGAAAAAAAAAAGTTTGGTTTTGCACCAAAGCATCATATTATGATAGGTACGAAGCAGATTACACCATTGTTTTACCTTTTCTATCATATCTATTTATGTGACCAATAATTCATTTTCTCTCCAACAAGCATTCTGTTAAATCTATCTAAGCATATATCCCTTAACTGAAGAACAACTGTTTTTTTTTTTTTCAGGAATGTTTTGAGGAAGCTCCTCTCTCAGCCTCAGAAGGTGAGGGAAGACGTGCTCTCGCTGGAGGAGATCCTGGCAGAGGGTGTTGATGGCGAGACGCAGGCGTCTGGCCGGAACGGACATTCCTTACCACCTCCTCCTTCCCCTAACCTCAGCCTGGTGTCAGAAGATGCTCTGCCCAAGTTATGCAAGACCCGTATGAAAGCTTTGCAGGAGGCATCATTTTACAGCGCAGAGCATGGCTATTTGGATGTTACCATGGAGCTAAGATCATTGGGTAGGGTATTAACTTGAAAAAAAAAATTCAATATTAAGTTAGCATTTAACAAACAGGCAGTTAAAATTCTTTTTTTGTAAAACACTTTTTAAAGAAATACATTTTATGTTTCTGTAGTTTAAAGTCTAATGTTTGAGAAAATGTAAGGGGTCACTTTTTTTTTTTTTACTTTTTACAGTGTGACAGCAAAATTTACACACATATATATATATATATATATATATATATATATATATATATATATATATATATATATATATTAATATACAAATTGAATGAGAGTGATATATTTCCAATGTTGGACACGTATCTCCTTGTGTTATTTGTTTTAGATGAAATTCAATATGTATAATATATTAGATTTTTTTTTTATGACATGCGGGATGTTTGCAATATATAGGGGTGTCAACAAAACTTCGTTTTATAGTTTATTACGCCCCAAGTCTAGGGGGAAAAAGCTACATGGGCATAATAAATGTAATAAGGTTGTGAGTGGTGGATTTCCTAAGGGTAGCAAAAAAAACTTATGCAAAAGATTCCCTTCGGACGACAACCAAACTCAGACACTCAATTGAGAATAATTGAAGGGATTTATTGTAGAAAATGCCACCCCTACAAGCTCAAACTATCAAAAAGTTGCAAGCATACGCAGACATTTGGAAAATAATAAAGTTTGGTCGTCGACTGGAGGGTTAGGAAAATCCAGTAGCTCTCCACTCCCAACAAGAGTCACACCAAAAATGAACTCTGCCGGAGGTTCTGTTTTTATACAGTTGCAACCAGAATTATTCAACCCTCTTTGATTTCTTTTTTCTTTTTTAAAAATTTCCCAAATTATGTTTAACAGAGCAACAAAACTTTCACAGTGTGTCTGATAATATTTTTTTTCTTCTGGAGAAAGTCTTATTTGTTTTGTTTTGGCTAGAATAAAGGCAGTTTTTTATTTAAAAAAGAAAAACATTTATTTTAAGGTCAAAATTATTAAACTGCATCAAGCTTTTAATGTGTAAAATTGTAATAAAATAAAATGAAATTTGCAAAATTAGGCCTGAGTTGTTTATTAAAGATTTAACTTTTTTTTATTATTATTTATAAGAGCTTTAATTTATTGAACTATGCTCGAGATCACCATAGGACCGTTTTGAGATTTGGCTCAATTAGACAGCAAACAAAAGAGGCTGATGGAGGAGAAAGAAATGTTTAACTATTTACTGCATTTTTAAATGATGACAATTCAAAGTACAGTTGAAGTCATTATTAACCGTCCTGTATATCTATTTCCCTAATTTCTGTTAAATGGAAAGATTTTCTTTAACACATTTTTAAACAGTAGTTTTATTAACTAATTTCTAATCACTGATTTATTTTCTTCGTCATGATGACAGTACAAATTTTACTAGATATTTTTCAGGATACTAGTATTCAGCTTAGAGTAACATTTGAATGTTTAACTAGGTAAGTTGGCAAGTTATGGTAATTAGGCAAATCTATGCATAACGATGGTTTGTTCTGTAGAGAATCAAAAATCAGCTAATGATATTGACCTTAAAATGTTATTTAAAAAATTAAAAACTACTTTCTAGCCAAATACGACTATTATACTAAGCCAAAAAAATATTATAGGAAATACTGTAGAAAAAAATCCTTGCTCTGTTAAACATCATTTTGGAAACATTTAAAAAAGAAAAAAACTGTACAGTAGGGATAATTTTGACTACAACTGTATACTCATTATTATCATCTGTGACAGTAAAAAAAAATAACAACGTCATATCTACAACCCAAATACGCAGATGTTCTTTGATAAGTTTGAAAAAGCTCAGTTATCTAGTGAGCATTTGATTATTTGAAAACAAGTGCTTATATATCTTATAATCCTGCAGGAGTGCCCTGGAAGCTTCACGTGTGGCTGGAGTCACTGCGCAGCGCTCAGCAAAAGTCCAGAGCTGGAGTCATGCTCTCACTTCTCAGAGACTTTACCTCAGTCAAAGAGGAGGACTACTGTGAGGAACTAGTCAGTGTCGGCCTTCCTCTGATGTTTAACATCCTCAAAAACAGCAAGGTATCCATTGTAAACAAAATAAAATGTTTATAAACTGCAATGTAACTATAATATATATATATATATATATATATATATATATATATATATATATATTTTTTTTTTTTTTTTTTTTACGTCAATTAAAGTATTACAAATAATCAAATTACTGTAATTGAGTAGTTTTTTTTTTTTTCCTTAGGAATTGCACTTTTCCTTCAAACTAGTTCTTATGTTGTATGTTTTCTTACACTAAAAATATATATTAATTTACAGTTTCTGTTTATTGACAGTTGTGAGTTGCATTATGGGACCTTAATCTCTGCTTTGTCAACTTTTAATGCTAAAAATTCAACTCTACAGTTTAAAGTGACTTTTATTTACATTTTAGTAGGTTGAAATAATATAATGGATAACAAATTGTATAGAGAGAAATAAATGTGTAAAATAACAGAATATGTACAGGCAGTTTATTACAACGTTTTTGTAGCATAATAAACAACACCAACCCAGGCATTAAGTCACTTTAAAATATATATATATATATATAAAAAAGAAATTATTTAAATTCACTTTTCCTACATTGTCAAGGTTACAAATTGTTGGAAGAATTATTAAGGTCCCATAATGCAATTCAAAAGCATAAATTAATGGAAAAATTTTAATGTAAAAACATGAATCACAAAATAAGGAAAACTGCTAATTTACAGATTTCTTACGGTGTGTTTTCCAGCAAAATAATAAAAAAAAACTTTAAAGTAAAAATGTTAAAATGAAATGAATAAAATATAACACAATTATTATTTGTAACAATTTTTAGTTGCTATTTTTTAATTTTTAATTTTTAGATCTACTGTACATATTACTGTATTTTCTATCTGAAAGTGCTACCAAAGACAATGTTTAACAATTATTAGGTTCTGTAATGATTACAAAAAAGTTTTTTGGAAATCAAAATATCTGTTAATCTGCATAGAATTTAAAATATGTAGCACTCAAACCTCTTAGGTTAAAGCAAAAATAATGTGCTTGTGATGTGTATTTTTTCCCCATGATTGATATTACAATTTAAAAAGGAGGTCTCTGCCAACACTAATATAGTGCACCAAAGGCTGCAGATATCTCCAGTTTTTTACTCGAGAAATAAAACATTTCCCCAACAAGAATGTGAAGCAGAAAATAATATTTATGTTTAAAATAGTTATTAATCCAATTATTATTTCTCACCTTTTTTCTCTGCATTGTTTACAGCATGATGACTTGTAGGAACTCGTGAAAAAGTACACAAAAAAAAGTTTGTTGTGAGAAAATTACTCACAGTACTATAATTTATTGGATGTGAAGTGATTTATTTTATATGAAGATGATATTCTCAATACGAAACAGTGATAAATACTTAAGGATAAAAAAAATGTCTGAAAATATTAAAATATTTGAACAATATCTATTTACAAATATAATGAATAAAATTACAACAGAATGCATTGAATCAAAATTTAGTATGTGTATAATTTTATATAATAATGTATTCAATCATAGCGTAATATTTTTATAGTAGAAATAGTTTGTCACAATTTAAAAGCTGCTGAATTCAGGTTAGTCGATCTTTCAAACAGCAGGTGGCACTGTCTGAGAAAACAATAGGTCTCGAAGTGCAGGTTGGGACTCAGGGCCTGCAGCTTCATAATGTTGTTTTTGTATTTTATTTTTGTGAAAGATTAACCCCCGATGAATGTAATAACAATGAAAAGTGTTCTGATGACAAAATTTGTGTTATACACTGTACTCTGATGCTTGTGTATGTGTAAAAAATCACTGATCTATATAGAATGACTATAATCTCTATTATAAATCAGTTGTAAAAGCAAAGTATACTGTACCTTCTTTTCTTAAAGGCTTTCTTTTTCTTTATAGAATGAGGCAATAATCCAACAGCTGGGCATCATTTTCAGTCACTGTTATGGTACTGCTCCTCTTCCTCCTATCCAAGAAAAGAAGGCAGCTCTTGCCGCTCAACTTGGTAATTTACAGTACAGTTACAGTACATTTCTGAAATAATATTAACATTCAATACATCCATTAGCCAGCACTTTTAAAATGTTGTGTGAATCAGATTTTTCAAGCGTATCTTTCTCACCTGCAGATCCTCACTTCCTGAACAACCAGGAAATGTCTGATGTGACCTTCCTAGTGGAGGGCAAACCATTCTATGCTCATGGGGTCCTACTACTCACAGCATCCGATAGGTGAGTCTGTTACCTTATTGACAGAATGAAAGAAATCGATTATCTTATTACTCTTAAAACTGCAGTCTGTAACTATTTTTTTTTTTTAAATGATTCAAAATCAACTATAGTATTTTTAGTAACTACTATAGTATTTTTGAACTATAGTAGCTTAAAGTGTATTATACTGCATATTTAATTGTAACTACCTAGTATGAACGGATAAACTGCAATGTATATTATAATATACTTTTGTTTTTACTACAGTAAGCTGTGGTGTATTGTAGTATAATATTTTTAGCTGTTAAAACTTAGTATTAGACAAATTGTTTGTATTACTAGTTGGTGTATATCCACACAAACTATAGAATTACCACAACAGATTTATTCAAGTACTTTGCTATAGTATAGTATTTACTATAAATTATATAGTATTTGCACATTCATTTTAAACAATTATATAAAAATTAATTAAAGAGATTTTCCACCCCAAAATGAAAATGTACTTTTTTTTCAAATGT